>NW_007726561.1:590510-610834 GCF_000696425.1 Galeopterus variegatus | reverse complement strand
GGACAAAAAAAAAAAAAAAAAAAAAAAAAAAAAAAAAAAAAAAAAGAAAGTGACACTTGAGCAGACTCGAGGACTTTCTGTATTGTACAACAAAATCAAACATTTTCCATACTGTTCTCTCCAGGTAGCAGATACCCTTCCAGATACAGTGTGTTACAGCTCCCTGGTGGGCTTTGGATATATTTAAACTAAGTGTTGACTCCTGCTGCAGTTCCCAGGGAAGCTCCACATGTGCTTGCTCCCAACCACTGCTCAGTCTCACCCTGTTTGTGGAGGAGGAACTTATTCATTAGTCTAAGCTACGAGCAGCACTGGGCAATGGTTATCGGTGAGTGCAACTGTGTCCTGGCATTTATGATAAAAAGGCAAGTGGGATTAGAACAGGATAGAACCTGTTTGATAGATTCAGCATTTTACTGTTGGGCAAAGAGTTTAATCATTTATAATCACTTATAGTTTGCCCCTTTCCACAAAGAACTGGGAGATAAATGTTTAAATCTCAAAGTGATTATGGACATATTTCTTGAAGATCTCCAAATCTAAATTAGTATCTTGTTTACCTAAAGACTGCTTTGTCCAACCAAAACCACTCCATATTGCCTCTGAAAAGAGCTTATAATCCTAGTAATGGAGAAACTCAAAAATCATAGCAAACTTTTTATGAACTAGAATTCCTTATTATTTTTCTTTCTGTGGGCTCACTCTTCAAAGATTTTACCTGCCCATCAAACTATATTAAATTTTATAAATTTTCTGCTTTTTTTTTAATTGGCTAAAGATATATGTAGGTGCCAATCAGAGCTAAAAAGAAAGAGACAACCAGCTCATTATTCCAGTCAAAAACAGGAAACGTGAAGCTTTTAAAGTAACAGGGCTGCAGACTTACTAAGACTAAATGCATAATTTTCATTCTTGAACTATTTTCTAAAAACTTAGGACACCTACTTCTGCCTTGGCTGATCACTAAGAGTCTAGGGACTCGTGTTGGGAAGGAGTGGATTTGTTCAAGCCTCACACTAAGCAGAACAGAAACCAGTTCCAGAGATAAGAGCTTGGGCCAACTCCCCAGTTCAGTGCATTCCCCTCTATACCACATTCTGTCTATCTTTCTTCTTTTGGTCTTCCAGGTAGATAGAATAATGAAAAGTGAAGCAAAGCAGATTCCCCAAACTCCAACACCCACTCCTCACCCCCACCCCACTGCCTCCACCCACTCTTACCTTGCTCACAGTTCTCTACTGTGCCATACTGGGCCAGCAGGCTGTCCAGTACCTAGGAGCATGGAGAAGGAAGGGTACTGAGCATCCCAGGACTGTCATGAAGCAGCCACTGGACATCCCTCACCCAAAAGCACTGGGGCATTGGAAGAGCAATAGGTGGGGACTAAGCATTACTACCTTCAGTTTGTCCTTTCTAGGGCACTAATGCAGATGGCAACACCAGTTAGGGTGGGGTGTCTTTGCAGGAATGTGCTCAAACTCTGCATTAAGGACTTTTTTGGAAGCAGACCTGGGACACCTGGGTCCCTAAATCAACTTCTGCCATCACTAAGTTCAGGGCTCAGAGAACACGCTTCTCACCTCCTTAATGCCTCTCACCATTAGGACACCCCTAAAGGTGGAGTCCTGGGTTAAATATGAGACACCCAACCAAACGCAGAGCTAGGGGGGCGGACATCCCCAGCCTGGCCTGGCCCCAGACCACAGTGGGGTTGCAGGAGAGCTCCCCAGTCATTTCGGCCAACTCAGACTGATTCAGACTTACTTTCCAGCCTCTACTACCCCAACCCATTGAGAGTTTCCCCCAAACACTTACTTCCCATCGGAGCTGAGGTGGAATATTTCGGATCTGAATTTTCCGACTCCTGAAATTAAAGAAGAAACAGAGTTAGAGAAAGCTCTGGATGCCCTGTGACCTTGCCATTTCTAATCTTTGTCCCAATTTCTATCTCCCTACCTTCGGTTCATCAACACCAAAGGCTTAGAATCTAAGAAAAATAATAGTTCAGGATGGTTAAACCTTTGGCACATATGGATTCAAACCTATTCTCCACTTACTAGCACTGATTTTGAAAAGATTATTTAACTTCTTTGAGGCCTAGTTTCCTCCTTTGTAAAACAGGGATAATACCTATTCACAGCATGGTAGGTAAAGTTAGATAATATTTATACAGAGTTTAGCAAAAGGCTTAGAACAAGTACTTCGAGTGCAACAACAGATGCATCTGTGAATACTAAGGTGGGAGTGATTAACACACCCACACCTTCCCCCTCCCAGTAAACTACATTTTCTCCTTCCCATCTTTCAAATGCCTCTTAAAAATGTAATTTTCCCCGAGGAAGGGTTTCAGGTTCAGGGTTAACTCCCAGGGCAATTGCTCACCACCCAAATCAATGCCCTAATCCCTGGGCTTAAGACATTTAAATTAAATTGACGTGTTGGTCAATTGTCATTTCTGTCTTTGTATATCATTGATCACAAACTCTTGGTTCCAGAATGAGGTCCAACAAAATTCTAATGCTTCAAAGAAAACTGGAGAAGGCATCAAAGTCCAGTGGCAGCCCTTCAACTGCCCCTGGTTGGGTGTTCCTCTGCCTAAGCCACTCAAGCTTCAGGCCTTAGTATGCCCCCTACCTGACATGCAATGAGGACGAGGTCAGCTCTTGCCAAGCTGGGGGAAGTGGGTGCTGAAAACACAAGGGACCAGGCGGAAGGGACGCCAAGCTCTAACTGTGAATGCGCCAGCCTTGGCCATCCTGCGCCTGCTCACTCACTCCACACCTGTGACCTCAAGCATCTCCAGCTGAAAAATGGAAATGAAGGGTCTCTAAGATCCATTGTAGTTCTACAATTCTGAGTGTGGAGAGTCTTTAACCATGATATATGTTAAGGAAATCTCTTCCTGGAGTGAAATGATGTGGGGGAAGAGGGATAAGTGTTGAAGAGGATCTCTGTCTGTGGCTCTCTGCTTTGGTTGGTTCATGAATTCGACCTAAGGAGGGCCGGTTAGAGCAGGACCAGAAGCAAATCTAGTTGCAGGTCCTCAGATCCCACCAGGACACCTTCCTGTGATTCAATTCATTGGCCAAGAAGGAGCCCAACAACTACCCTTAATTTGGTGACCAAATGGAGAGAGTGAAAAATGCAGGAACCCTCACAACAAACTGCTGGAGAACTGGGAAAGAAAGGCTGGCACCATTGGAAGACTGAGAACACCAACCTGGCTTTAACACCAGTAACAGAGGCCGCCCATGCCCAGGACCTCCCTCAAGTAAGCAGGGAGGCGGGGCTGCCTGCCAGGGAGTTCACACCAATAAGAGTCTAAAGCAACCCCGGTGCAGGAGCCCAGTTTGAAGTGCGCTCTTTCAAGATGGTCCCTTAGTATATAATCTAAGGTCAAAGGTCAAAAATTCCCACTTACTTCAAACTTCCTTTTGGGGGGCTTTCTTTTCAGGGAGGGGTGGGAGAGGGGGAAGGGTAGCAGTGGTGAAATCAAATCTCTGCTGGGATGTTAATCCATATCCTGAAAGCAATGGCAGGCAGATTGTCTGGAATGTCTGGAATGTTCCAGGAGAGGGAGGGGGAGAAGGGCAAGGCCACCCAACCAATGAAAAAAAAGACATCCTGGCAGCCCTCCCCCACCCTCAACCAGCAGAGAGACCCACCCACCCCTCTAGGGCACACACCCCACCCTGGGAACCTCCTCCAGGTCTCCTTTCAGCAAAGCCCCTAACCCTGATTAAAACACAACAGGGAAGATATGGAAGAATCCGGGCCAGGAAGAACCTCTGTCTTTTAAGCCCCTGGCCTGGTTTCTATTAAGGATGGTGCTACCTAACTTCTTTCAGGCCCAAAGCACGTGGGACACTGCTGAGCACTGTAACCCGTTGTAACGCGTATTCCCTCCCCTGGGATCCCTTGGGTAACTCATTCATTCCACAAACATTTCCAGAAGGCCCACTGTGGGCTGGTCTGGGCAGTGTGCTGAGGGCCTGGGGCATCCAGGTGGAAGCGCAGAGCACCTTAACTGCTCACTTAGTTTCCTCCAGTGGAAAACTGCTAAAGCTCTTGTGAGGTCTTAAAGGAGAAGGTGTGAATGAAGCAGGATACCCTACATGTAGTAAGTGCTCAGTCCATGTCCCAGTCCCCAGGAAGCTGCAGACATCCAGACCAGCATGGTAAGAGGCAGGCAGGTGGGCCTGACCCTGAGCTGCTTAGCATGATGGTAACAGTTGTTAAAATATGTACAGTCTCCTGCAAGGAAAATACCACTGCCTAGAATCCCACCCCACCTATCCACCTCCCCAACTAACGGGTTATGGTCCGGTCCTGGGACCCACTCCAGTACACCAGTAGACCAGCTTCCACCAGCGCTGAGCAGGGCCTTTGCCCTACAGGTAACAGGGTGAGCACTTCTACGTGCCTGGAGTGACTAAACCAACATCCATTGTTCAGAAGAGGAGAGAGAACTCCTAGAGGTTCATTAACTCCCCCACCCTCCTGTAGCTGATAAACCTGTTGACTGAAAGAATGAAGCTGCCAACAATAAGGGCAATGGCTGCATCAGCCTCATCATTTCCCTGGGCGCTGACACAAGGTGGCTTCTGGTGCTCTCTGCCTGCCCTGACAGAGAGCAGTTATCAGGCCCTGCAGGTAGCTCAGCAGATACATAGCAATTACAGAAGACCCACCTCTGACCCACCTCTCGAATGCCACCGGGCCAAGCAGGGGGCATGAGGGGCCACAGGGACTTCACGGACCATTCTTTGGAAACCTGGGGAGATTCAGGAGAGGACAGAGGAAGAGAGCATCCTTGCAACAGTATTAAGGGGCCAAGTGGGATGTAAGAGATTCAGACAGCACATGGAGCTGGGCCCAGGAAGGGGGCAAGGTTGTGTGCTCCCCCTGGGGTGGAAGGTCTCTCATCCTTTCACACTAAAGAGTTCAGAGCACTGTCACTGACTCAGACTGCAGGGAAAGAGAAACAGGTCACAATTAACTTTAAATGAAGAGAAGTAACACTTGAGGAGTGCTTACCAGATGCCAGCCTCTGAGATTTATCATCTCACACTCTCCTCCCACTACCCATGAAGGTGGTATTAGTCGGCTGGGCCCTCAGAAGGAGAGACTGAGCATCTCGTCCAACCAACTCACACACCAGGGGCCAAAGCCAGGATCTGAACCCAAAGCCTGTTGGATTCCAGGCTTTTTGCACTGTCCTGTGCTGCTTTTTCGACGGCATAAAAAGACACAAAGCCTTTGCCAAAGTTCAGTCATTTTACGCTTGAAGACAAAAAAGTTTAAGAGTTCGCACAACATGGTGGTGAACAGTGGGCCTGCTGTGTTGGTGCTGCTCTCCAATAAGTCAGAATATCCCACTTATAATTCTTCAAGCTACCAACTTCTTCCAGCTGCTTGTTTCCACAGTTAGTTGAAAAGTGATTCTATGGCATAATGAACACTGACTAGGTATTTGACATTAAGAAATTATCGTTAAGGGCCAGCCTGTGGCTCACTTGGGGGCATGGGTTAGGATCCCTATATAGGGATGGCCGGTTAGCTCACTTGGGAGAGCGTGACTCTGACAACACTGAGTCAAGGGTTAAGATCCTCTTACCAGTCATCTTTTTTTTTTAAAAAAAAAAAAAGAGGAAAAGAAAGAAATTATTGTTAGATGCTGGCCAGTTAGCTCAGCTGGTTAAAATGTGCGGAAAACACCAAGGTCCAGGGTTCAATCCCTGTACTGGCCAGCCACCAAAAAAAAAAAAAAAAAATTATTAATCTTTTAAAAGAATATTGTGATTTGTAAAGTTATATTTTAGAAATACATACTGAAATATTTACAGGTAAAATGACATGTCTATTATTTGCTTCAAAATAATCAGGGTTGAGGGCCGGCCCCGTGGCGCACTCGGGAGAGTGCGGCACTGGGAGCGCAGTGAATCTCCCGCCACGGGTTAGGATCCTATTATATAGGACTGGCCGGTGCGCTCACTGGCTGAGCGCGGTGCGGGCGACACCACACCAAGGGTTGCGACCCCCTTACCGGTCACGAAAAAGACAAAAAAAAAAAAAAAAAAATCAGGGTTGAGAAAAATAGAAACAGATTGGATCAGAGTTGGTAATTGTTTAAACTAGGTGATGGGCGGTACGTGGGAGATTTATTACCTTATCCTCTTGCTTTTATATGTTTATATTTCTTTCCATAATAAAAAAATTGAAACAAAAACAAAAGACAGGTAATTCTAGCCCACCTAGTTCAGAAGTCAAAGATTCCAAATTAAAGGAAACAACTTTAAACTAATGAAGTTTTCCTATCAGTGTTTTATTACCAAGAATCCAGAACCTGACAAGGAGCTTGCTGGGGTCAGGAAGGAGATGTGGGCTTGGGGTCCAGTGCAGGAAGAAGCAGATGACCAGGAAGGGACTCTCAGAATGAGGCCTCCCTGTAGGACAGAGCGCATCCTGGGAGCAGAGGGGTGGAGGGCTGAAAACTGCTGCTAGAGAGGAAATTTTTCTAATCCTCTGCAAACCTGCTCCTTCCTCTTTCCGCACCCATACTCAGAGGGGAGGGTGCCCTCTTCAATGACGTTGATGGCCTCACCCCTCCCTCAAATGAGGAGTTCCTTTCAACCAGGGTGGAGCAAGCCAATGGAAGGTAGGGAGGAGGGGGCAGCAGCAGGTTTTGGAATGTTGTCAAGCTTGGGGCCCCAATCCCCCCAAGGCCCTGTCATGAGTCAAGCCTGGACTTTCATCTCCAGCAGAGAAGTAGGATTAAGCTGGGATCTTCAGATTAGATCCTTCACCTCCACCCCTCCCCCTGGCCATGCTTCTGGCTCAATGTGTGGTCTTGGGCAAGTCAAGTCTTCAACTCTCTGGACCTCAGTTTCTCACATCTGGGAAACGAGGAGTAAGATTAGTCCATTTTACAGGGTTTTGTGTCTCCAGACGGGGATCAACCAGGTCTACCTATAGGGGAACACTATCTTAATTAGAGGGATTTTCTGTGCCCTAATGGTCTGAATAACTGGTTCGTAACTTTTTTTTTTATGAGGTTCAGTTCCCATTATGAATATGATGAAAGGTAAGAACATTCTCGGGGCCGGCCCGGTGGCACACTGCTACAGTGCGCCGCTTGGGAAGCGCGGCAGGCGCTCCCGCCAAGGGTTCGGATCCCACATACAGACTGCTTCCCGCTCACTGGCTGAGCGAGGCGTGGGAGCAACACCGAGGGTTGCGATCCCGTTGCCGGTCCCGGTCCGGTACGGGCATGACACTGAGGGTTGCGATCCGTTGCCGGACACGAAAAAAGACAAAAAGGAAAAAAAAAAAAAAAGAAAAAAAAAAAAAAAGAAAAAAAAAAAAAAAGAAAAAAAAAAAAAAAGAAAAAAAAAAAAAAAGAAAAAAAAAAAAAAAGAAAAAAAAAAAAAAAGAAAAAAAAAAAAAAAGAAAAAAAAAAAAAAAGAAAAAAAAAAAAAAAGAAAAAAAAAAAAAAAGAAAAAAAAAAAAAAAGAAAAAAAAAAAAAAAGAAAAAAAAAAAAAAAGAAAAAAAAAAAAAAAGAAAAAAAAAAAAAAAGAAAAAAAAAAAAAAAGAAAAAAAAAAAAAAAGAAAAAAAAAAAAAAAGAAAAAAAAAAAAAAAGAAAAAAAAAAAAAAAGAAAAAAAAAAAAAAAAAGAACATTCTCCACCAGAAAAGTGCAAACAATTTGCACACTATTTCAAAATTTCAGGGGTTAATGAAGACTTTGGAATCTATCCATAAGCCCAAAGTTAAGACACACCCCACCCCACCCCACCCTACCCTCAAACCATCTACACATCCTAATGATGTCCAAATTTTCAGTCAAGCCTACAGGCATCTCAAAATGTAGAGAAGGAACTAGCCCGAGGCAATTAGAAAATGAAGCTAGACTGGAGACTGGGATTGGGGTTATAGCTGGATGCTGGGAAAAAAGAGTGAGCAAAAAAGACATGTCAAACCCGCAAAAACACACCATGCTCAGTTAACCTAACAGGTACTGATTTTTAATCAGTGGTCAAGAAGCTGGCTACAGTGACTTTCCTCAAGATTTCTGGAACAAATCCAGCTGCTGGAGCCATTCTTTCCAAAGATATTATCTTGGCAGCTACTATGTGCTGGGCCAGCACTGGCCGCTACGGTTGCCTCTAATCACATATAGAGCACTTGCAATGGGGCCAGTGCAACTGAGGAGCTGAATTTTTTATTTTATTTAATTTATTTATTGTCTTTTTTGAGACCGGCCGCACCGCGCTCAGCCAGTGAGCGGTGACCGGCCATCCCCATATAGGATCCGAACCTTCGGCAGGAGCGCTGCTGGGCTCCCAGCGCTGCACTCTCCCGAGTGCGCCACGGGCTCGGCCTTATTTTATTTAATTTTAAGCATTTATATAATTTAACTTTTTCAAATGTAAATTTTATGAAATCTCAATACAGACCAAGTATTTCCAATGAAAACTTAGCATCTGAATTTTGGGATGGGCTGTAAGTGTAAAATAAAATATGCACTGGATACCTAAGACTTTAGTAATTCCCTGCCAAAAAAGATAAAACATCTCATTAATAGTTATTTATACTGATTGCACGTTGAAATGATAAATCTTTTAATAAGTTAAATATATACTTAAAATTAATTTCACCTGTTTCTTTTTTAATGTCACTATTGTACAATCAAAACTTGCATATGTGGCTCACATTGCATTTTTTCTTTCTTTCTTTTTCTTTTCTTTCTTTTTTTTTTTTTTGTGGTTGGTCGCTACGGGGATCTGAACTCTTGGTGTTACAGGCTGCTCTCAAACCAACCTGAGTCACACTGCATTTCTATTGGACAGCGCTAGACATGGTAGTACCGTGCTGAGCACAGAGTGATGAAGAAAACAGTCATGGTTCCTGCTCTTGTGGAGGTGAGAGCCCAGCACTTTGTTTGGTTTGGGGTGAGAGAAGGGAATGGACGAGAAGGAAGGCTGTCCACTGGACCCCTTCAGAAGTGGGCAACTCTGCTGACTCTTCAACAAGAGGGTTTCATGTGGCTGACATTGGAATAAAAGCACCCTCCCAAAGGTCCCAGTTTGTTTCTCCCTGATGGAAGCTGCCCTGAAGTGCCAACCTCTGCCTTTTCCACCACTGATTTAGGTCTTCTTCCTCACCCGCCTCCTTATCCCTACAGGGTGGAGAGGTGGCGGAAAAAAAATTGTTCAGGAACACTTCTTTAGGGGGCGGACCTGGCACGCTTCAGGCATGGCAGTAGCTGAGAAAGGGGGCGGGGCCGGAGAGGGGAGGAGGAGCTGGCCCAATGCCCAGGGCTCTGTGCCAGGTTGATCCAGAGGCAGGGCAGCCAGACAGGCAGGCAAGCAGGCGGGTGGGCCATCGGGTGGCTGGCAGGCAGGGGTAGGGCCGGAAAACATTGACCTACTGAGAGGTGTGGGACCAGGCAGAGCAGATTCCACCACCAAGAAGAAAGCCAGAGTGTGGGGGGACTGGAAGGCAGGGACTCCACAGGAATGCACCTGTGACCCTGCACACATGGTCTTTCAAATGTGTGTGGGGCTGACTGGTTAGTTCAATTGGTTAGAATGTGGTGTTATAACACCGAAGTCAAGGGTTCAGAGCCCCATACCAGCCAGCTGACAGAAAAAAAAAAATGTGTGAGGGCCGGCTCGTGGCTCACTTGGGAGAGTGTGGTGCTGATAACACCAAGGCCACAGGTTCGGATCCCTATATAGGGATGGCCAGTTAGCTCACTTGGGAGAGCGTGGTGCTGACAACATCAAGTCAAGGGTTAAGATCCCCTTACTGGTCATCTTTAAAAAAAAAATGTGTGGCACACGCACACACTGTCCACACGTGCCTCAACTCCTGCATTAACATTGGGGACAGTCAGGAAGGAAAAGAATGTCTCCGGGAGCTCCTCTGGGCTGAACCCTTATTCCCTCTCCATTGGAGCACTCTTCTACCTGTGCTTAATATCACACTCCTAGCCTCCCTGAAATCAGGGGAGAGGAAGGGATCTCTCAGCTTCTTACATGACCACAGACACATGAGCATGTGCATGTGTGTGCACCTGCACACACACACACGCACGCACACACACACACACACACACACACACACCATAAACTGTCACCAAGAAGTTCCAGTTGGAAAAAAAAAATAAGACTCATCAGGGCCAGCCCGTGGCTCACTCGGGAGAGTGTGGTGCTGATAACACCAAGACCACGGGTTCGGATCCTATATAGGGATGGCCGGTTAGCTCACTTGGGAGAGCGTGGTGCTGACAACACCAAGTCAAGGGTTAAGATCCCCTTACCAGTCATCTTTTGAAGAAAAAAAAAAATAAGATTCATACACTGAAGCAGGAAGGAGAGTGGTAAGCCAGCCACTCAAGCTTGGGAGAATCCTAAAGAGTCACCCTCATTTCACAGATGAAAAAACTGAGGCTCAGAAAAGGAAAAGACTTCCCAACAAGGAGGTAAGCCTAGAACTCAGTCTTCCTCCTCAACTGATTTGTGCTCATTTCAAACTGCTCTGCTTTCTCTCTGAATAAAACAAGTATTAATACAGTAGAAGCTTGTATAGCCCCAACGTCAGGAGCAGGAAAGATGCCCATATTCTGTATGGCTAAGTGCGTGCCAACTGGCTTTTACTGCATGCGGCTCTAATTTGGGCACAGGATTTAACTTGCAGAAGAGCTAAGTACCCTATAACACGGCTGGATGGCTGTCAGAGAGATTTGTTAGCAGAATAAAAGGGTAGCTACCAAAAGTTCCTATCTTGCAAATCGTCATCTAGGTCTAGGTAGGAAAGGAAGCCAAGGGGTGGCCTGGGTGTAAGGTGCTAGCACAAGCAAACCTCAGTGATGAATACTTTGTTCAAGTTGCTCATCTCAGAAATAAACAGTTTGACAAGAGAGCCCCCAGGTTTTTTTCTTGCTTATCTGGGTAGTACCAGGGGAAGCCAAAACAGAAGCTCTGGGACAGACGACCTCTTTCCAGACAAATTCCAAGTCTGCCTGGGCCAACTGCCACCCCCTGCCCCCACCTTTCCCTCTGTCCCTAGAATCTTGCTCTTTGACCTTAGAGTGGCTCCTGGAGGGGAGCCAGCCACATGTAGCTGTACAGTGGCAGGTGAAGGAACGAGAATCTGGGGGTGAAGATATGGAGGTGTGGGGACAAATGGAAAAGAAATGACCCAATGTGAGCAGTGCAGCCTGGTGGAGGCAAAGATGGTAGCGGGAGAGAAATTAACCATCAGGGACACTGCTCACATCTTCTGGCTGGCAGTGGGAAGTGCTCCTGGGATCTTCCCTCGGGGTAGGGAAGGTTAATAAATTCTGACAGAGGGAAGGGGGGTGGAAAAACCATCTCCAGCACCAGCAGATGCTGGTTTAGTTCTCAGCCCCCCAGTGGAGATGTCAGCATCTCTCCAGAAAGCTTAAAAGCCAAAAGGTCTAGCACTCAGGGGTCCAGAGAATGGGCTGAGGATGGAGCTGCAGCTCAATGGGAGGCACCATGGGGTATGCCTCAGAAATAAAGATGGGAGTCTCTCCCCAGGAGGAACAGCAAGCTTAGAGAGCCCAGATCAAGCTTTTGAGGGCTGGCCTGTTACCTCACTTGGGAGTCTGTGGTGCTGATAACACCAAGGTCAAGGGTTCGGATCGCCCTACTGGCAAGGATTTTGAGGTGAAGCTCTCAGAGGCAAGGAAAAGGAAACCAGATTAGCCTCAAAAGGAACCAGTCTTCTGCGACCCACAACACTGCACTGTGAAAAAGACCCTATGGGAATCAGAGTGATTCTTGGAATTCTTATTAGGGTCCCCTGTGTACGGATGAGAAGGTATCCCAGTATACATTAAAAAAATAATAATTTAATTTATCCTATTAGTCGAGAGGAGCCCTGTGTTGTATCCCTGGAGGGACTCGTGGTCTCCCCCACTCCAGTGGCCAGCAAAGACCTGTTGGTGGTGGGAGACTTCAGGACGCTGGGTGTGTGTTTCTTCCTAGCTGGGCGCTGTTATTCAGGACAGCTCTCCTCTGACAGGGATGCCCTTCCCGAGTTGTGCCTAGCTTGGGGTAACCCAGGGACTTCTGGCCAGGAGGACTGACAGCACCTTTCCAAGATGGTTCTTGCTCATCCGGGGCCAGGAGGAGGGAGCAGATCTCTTAACAGCCGAGAGGACCCAGGCGCGAACACAGCCTCTCACTGTGGAGGGGTGGAAAGCGGGAGCAGTCGGGCACCCGGGGAGAAAGAGAGGTGCTGGGAAGGGCGGCAGCAGCTGAGGCTGGGGGAGGGCTCGCAGCAGCTGGGGGAGGAGGGAGTCTTCATGAACGGGCAATTGAGAAGAGCCGAGCAGCTGAGGGGCCGCGCTGGCGTCGCCAGGCCTGTGCCCCACGGGGGCGGCCCCTTCCCCCAGCCCCTCACCTAACCCAGGGAAAGCTGAGCGCTCACCCTCCCACCCCAGCCTCTGGGTGGGCTGTGGCCGCAGAGCCCTAGCAGGGGGACAGGGGATGCCCTCCAGCCCCCTCTGCGGCAGGGCTCGGCACAGTCTAGAAAGTTCTGCGGCCAAAGCCCCCTCGGTACCCCGACTGACTCCAAGCTTGTCCTGCGGGGCCCCTCAGGCCCTCAACTACCCGCGCAGGGCCCGGAGGGGGAGGGGACCGTGCCGGGGGCTGCTGGGTGGGGGTGGGACCAGGACTTTGCCCTTTGTCTCTCTCTAGAGCCACAGGCCGAAACCCGACCCCATCGGCGAGCAAGGCAGCCAGCGAGGGGCAGGCTCCCCCTCGGGGTCCTTTAGTAAATCCAGACCCGACCTCCCTGTGGTCAGGGCTGTGACTGAGGTGGTCCTGTGGGGGAGGGGGCTTCCCGCCTGCACGCAGGCCTGCAAGCATTTAAGTGGGAACTGGATGGGGGTAGGGAGCCGGGAAGAGGCTGGAAGTGGGGCCGCAGAAGCTGGAGGGGAGAAAATGGCCCTGGAGGCGGCATTCCTTAGAGACCTCGGCTGGGCTGCGGGAGGAGGCAGGACCGGGCTGGGGAGGCCTCCCACCGAGAGCGCAGGAACTGGGGCCTGGGAGTGCGCTGGGGTGAGGTGGGGCACGGAACTTAGGAAACGTCCAGGCCGGGAGAGGAAAGAAGCCTCTCCTCTCAGGGTCGTACTCGCCCCCATGCAGAGTACAGCATTTATTTGGGGGTGAGAATGGCCTTAATTATCAGTCCTTTTGGGGTGTCATCAACTAATGATATTTTTATTTTATTTTTCTGGCGTCTGGCTGTTAGTGCATTCGAACCCTTGACCTTGGTGTTACAACACCGCTCTATAACCAACTGAGCAACAGGCCAGCCCTAATGATCTTATTAATAACTCACCTTTGCATAGTATTTGGAGTTTACAAAGTAAAGTGCTTCTTTACACCCGCGTGCTCCTATCAACCTGGAACAACCACAAGAGGCTGCCTTGGGCCTCTCACCAACCATAGGAGACTGAAAATACTATTACTTTATTCTACAAGTTAGAAAACTGGCTCAGAGAGGTCAAGTGACTAGCCCAAGGTGACACTGGCCAGCAAGTACCACTACATTGTGCGGCCTGCTCCGACTTGCCAGGAAAAAAAAGGTAACTGGGTTCTTGCTCCTTAGAAACTACCATGTATAAACTATGAATTATGATTCTGTAGGCATGTAACAAAGGTCAACTCTTTGTCCCTTCCTGCAGGGAGGAGTGGGGAGGGGAAGCGTCTCAATCCCTGCCCTTCCCCCCAAGCTCCCATTTTCCCCTGGGTTGAACCCAAACAAAAGAAGGGAAAAAAATCAGCCAAAAGCTTCAGCCCTGCTGCCTTTCCACAAGTGTCAGAGGATCGAGCCTCGTAGAACTCAAAATATTTATCCAGCTTATTTCTGGAGATGGGGAACAGAGAACCCAGGAAAAGAGATACCCCAGATACCACAGCTTACACATCTCGGAAAAGGACTAATACACCTGAATTCTAACCCCACTCAGCTCTTTTCTCCACTTTGCTCAGCTCCCTCTGTGGGTTATTTCATTCCAACAGCAGACTTCTCATTTCACACCTTAGCCGCCCATTCAAGGGGAGAAGGTTTGGACCCATCTGTCTCAATTTTCTTCAACCACTCAAGTTGGCCTGAAAATCCCAAAGTTGAGAGAAAAATACAGTGCAAAGTAGGTATGAAACGCCTGGGCAGGAAGGAAGCTCAGAGCAGGGAGAAATTCATGTTGAGCATGTTTTTATTTGCTAACTTTATGCACCCCCAAAAAGCTCAAGAAAAGATGCAACCTCTCTGAGTGGTAGGGGATCGATCTTCTGTCCCATCTTCTAAGAGAGCTCAGCCTTGGAGATAGAAATGCCCAGCACTACTACTTACTGAAGGAAAGACCTTGGGCTAAGATACTTTAATCACTCAGAGCTTCAGTTGCTTCTGTAGGATGAAGATAATAGCCAGTGTTCTTATGAGGGTTCAGTGAAGTAGCAGTGCCGAGCTCTGAGTAGATACTCAATAATACTCCCTATAATTGTAGAAGGAACTCACCCTTTGACCTTCATCACCCCACAGAGTGCTCAGAGCATGTAAGAGAGGTAAACAGAGGTATCTGCCCCCCCCCCCACCTGAGAGCCTCATTTCCGTAACTTCTCCCCAATGAGTGACATCTCCTTGTCGGAGGGATGACAAGGCTCTCCTTAATCCACTTCTGTTTTTCTGTCTATCCTCCAAAACCCAGCTTAGCTCCAAGCCTCCCCCCTCCTCTGTTGATGAGAGTGCCTCCTATTTTGGGACCTAATCTCTTGGCCTTTGTGCTGTCACCCAGATTTTCCTGACTCTAAAGTGAACACACTACAGGACAGGGACTCTGTCTTGCACCTTCCTCCCTCCCATCTCTCAACCCCTATGTCCCCTTCCCCAAGCTGAAAAGAAGACACAATAATGCTAAATAAAAATCCGATAAATAACCCTAATATTTAATGCAGGAAAGGGGTCAGGCAAAAGCTCTCATTTTCTTTAAGATGAAGAGGTAACCACCATGTGGGAAAAAGCAAAATTGGCAATGGTTTTTAAAAATGGCCATTTTTTGAATCCCAGCAATACCTCTCATTGAAAATGGCCAGAGGAGTCACTTGGGAAAAATGTGGTGCTGACCTAAGGTCAAAGGTTCAGATCCCCATACCAGCCAGCCACCCCAAAAAAAGAAAGAAAAAAATGGCCAGGGTGGGATGGGGAATGGCGACTTATTGTTTAATGGGTACAGAGTTTCAGTTTTGCAAGATGAAAAGAGTTCTGGAGGGCCGGCCTGGTGGCGCACTGCTACAGTGCGCCGCTTGGGAGCGTGGTGGCGGCGCTCCCGCCGAGGGTTCGGATCCCACATACAGATCGGCTGCTCACTGGCTGAGCAAGGTGCGGGCGCAACACCGAGGGTTGCGATCCTGTTGCCGGTCCAGTACGGGCGTGACACTGAGGGTTGCGATCCGTTGCCGGTCACGAAAAAAGACAAAAAGGAAAAAAAAAAAAGAAAAGAAAAGAAAAGAGTTCTGGAGATGTGGATGATGTTTGCACAGCAATGTGAATTGTCTTAATACCACTGAACTGTACACTGAAAAATGGTTAAGATGGCAAAATTTACCTTTTATGTATTTTTCAATTAAAAATAATTTTGGTCCCAACCAGCTACTAAAAGAATAATAATAACAATTTTTTTTTTAAATACCACTAATAAGAAAAACCTAAAAGCTTCCAGAGAAAAATTATCTGATAAATTATATTTCCTTCCATCTCCCCTTTAATATATCCAAGTTCTTTCACTTGTTCCTCGTTGTGTTTCTAGTACCTAGCAAAGGGCATGTCATGCAATAGCAGCTTCTAATAGATAAATTTAAGAGGATGGGCACATGCACGCATGAAGAAACGAACACATGATTAAAGGTACCAATCTCTGCAGCAGTATGGAAGCTATCACAGAAGTCAGTGCCATCTTGTGAAATATTTTCTTTTTCTTTTTTTTTTTTTTTAAAGATGACCGGTAAGGGGAACTCAACCCTTGGCTTGGTGTTGTCAGCACCACGCTCAGCCAGTGAGCAAACCGGCCATCCCTATGTGGGATCCGAACCCGTGGCCTTGGTGCTATCAGCACCGCACTCTCCCGAGTGAGCCACGGGCCGGCCCGTGAAATATTTTCTCACATGGATTTTGGTTGTAAACATTTTTAATTTTTGGCTGGCCGGTTAGCTCACTTGGAAGAGCATAGTGCTGGTTAACGCCAAGGTCACGGGTTCAGATTCCTGCACCAGCCAGCCACCCCCCCAAAAAATAAAAGAAAAAAAAAATTTTTTTTAAATTTTAATGGCCAATGACTGAGTGGCAAGGCCCCCTCCAACACACACCCTCAGGCTAGGTGCTAACCATGGGATTTTTTTCAAGAGGACAGCAAAGAAGCCTGGGCCAAGATGGCATTCCTCTTCTAGTTTAAAGGAAATTCCTCAATCTAGATGACCAGCAAGATGGGCAAGGGTAGGAAAATGAAACAAAGATGATCTCACAGAGATAATGAGAGGTTTGTGAACATCATTCTGTTCCACCCCTTGCCTACTCCCAGAACTCACTCTACCCTATTCCAAAATAGGACAGGAATCACCGAAATGATAATAAACATAGGGAACAAACTCCTCTAGATAAGATCACCTCCGTCAGCTAGATTTCCCTTTCTTTTACATTAAGTAAAAAGTTTCTGGAACAGACACTTAACAAGAGTGAAGATCTTCTGAACCCTGCTGCCTCCCCAGCCAACGTCCTAGTACAATCTAGTCCTTGCTCAGAAATACACTGGCTGCAGCCACCAGCAGCCAACGTCTCTCTGTGAAGAATTATGTGCCCTTTAATTTAGGGCTCCATCTCCAAGTCCTGCCAAAGCAACTGGTCTCTATTACAGTTAGACTTCTCCTCCCAAGCAACTTAGAGACCTCAAGGAAGATGGAGAATAAACATTTCTATCTCTGAACAGACATCCTTAACAAGTTTACTCCACCCAACAGCCCCCATTCCAGTTCCTGTCTCCCCTCATTTTTTTCCTCAGAGTACCTAATGGAAAGTTGACGAGCCCCAAGCAATCCCAAATGCCACTCCAGAAAGAGGTAGCACTCATCATTCTACATAAACTAACTGTAAAACCCTTTATAGTAGCTGATTAAAGTCACAAGCCAGTTAAAGGGCCAGAAACCACATCCGGATTGGAAAGCCCTTCCCTCCCCACCCCAGTGAAAGAAGGTTGAATCCTCAGTCCCTGGGCTGGGGCTGTGAGCAAGTGTGTATGTATGTGTGTGTACAACTACATGTGTGCCCGTGGTGTGGCATGCACCCTTTGAGCAGGGAGGGCTGAAAGAGGAAGTGGGCATGAAAGTGGGTTCTGAGCGAATCTGTGGAAGCTGTTTCTAGACCAGGGGACCAGGGAGAAAAGGTGAGGCCACCCCAAGGGAAGAGGAAAGAGGGAACAATGTATGCAGTCACCTCCTCGGTACCCAGGGATCCATCCCCAATTCCTGAATGCCTACTTTGTTAGGCTATCAAGAGCAGAACGTTAAGACAAACATACCCATCTCTCACCAGGTGCAGAAAACTGCTCTCATTTCTTCCACAGACTCCAAAAGAGGACTTACACAGTCCCCTTCATCCTGAATTCTCAGCTCATCTGGAAGTTTAGGTGGTTCCCCTCTCACCAGTGTCTCTGCCCCACATGCCTTTCACAGTAGCCCTAAAGTGTGAATTTTTGGCTAGGATCCTGCTCCAGGTTGAGGGCATCAACAAAAGAATAAGTGGCCCATTTCCCCTAATAAATAATCGATAGCATTCTCTACCATGCTGGTGGGGTCCATAATCTAGGGGTTCTATGGGGTTGCCCTGGTAAGCTTCATCTCCCTCCCCCAAAAGGTGGCTTTTCCTTTCAGCACACAGGCAGAGTTCTCAAAGCACCATACACACAGAGATCCTCTTCAATATGCCTATCCATCACAGTTTCATATCAAATACACACCAAATTCACATGAGCATACTGAAACATCCTAACCCAGTGTCTTAGGTATATGCCCCAAGCTTCTACACGCACAATCCAGAGACAGAACCTCTCATGGACACATTTCCAAGCATCTCTATACTTGATCAGTTGTGATTTTCATAGAGCCAACCACAGCTGTATGGGGCAGAGTGGGGTAGGGCACAGAATAGTAAAGCTTAAAAGGAGGGCAACAGAATGACCAGGGCAGGAGGCAGAGGTTTATATCTTGAACAAAATAATAACAATAATAGCTACTGTGTATTACTATTAGCACCACTTTACAGTTACAGAAATTGAGCTCACGCTTTTAAACACTTGAGTTCCCCTGGGAGGACCTTTCCTCTAGACCCCTGTAGGCGATGAATAAGGGACCTAGGATAGATAATAAGACTCTGACTTAACAGACATTCCTCACAAATTTTGATTCCTATCCTCTTCACTCCTCTTGCCAAAGAACTCAGACCCCACAAACAAACTTTACACATAAGAACAAATTTTCTTTTCATTCCCGAATTCTGATTTCTCCACTTAAAGATTTTTTAACTATATCCAATCAATTAAACTCTCCAATCAAATTTCACTCAGATTTAACATTTTTCATTTCCAGTGGCCAAAATATCTGGATGAATAATTAGTTTTTAACTAAAATTAAATCAAAATGAAAAAAATTGAACTTTTCCTTAACACTCTTTTCCTAAGGAAATGTAGAGGATTGACTAGAATCCACTGAACAGACATGAGAAAATGGAGCATCCCCCACTTCTCCCACCTACTCTAGTAAGAAATTTTTCTCCACAACCCTCCTCTAAACTATGAACAAATTCCCAGCAATCCCATATCCCTTATATGCCTTCCAACCACCAAAATGCCACTTGTTTAATAATCAGATTTGTCTAAGGGGTATTGAAAATATTTGGACAACCCAGTCTAAAATTCTTTTAGTCAACCAGCTGTTTGCTCTGTATTTCATTCAAAAGCAGTTCACTGATGGCCTGCCATGCTCCTAGGAGCCTGGACTTCTGCAGCAGGACTGCATTTCTGATGGTGTCTATTCCACGTACACTTACATTTCAGTGCACTGCAATGAGGTTTTCTCAAACTATATTAAAATTATGAGGTCCAGACCTACTTTTCCCTGTGATTTGCTCATAATCAACACACATTTTATTTCAGCAATCTGTTAGGGTGAAAGCTTGTTCCAGCCTGTTATATTTAATGCAAAGCCACTGTGCTGCAAAGGTAGGAAGCAGGTCTTACAAAGATGGCTCTGCAATAAATCGCACTATTACGATAACCTCTTGCCACCCACTAACCTCTTTGATCAAAACATGAAGGAACATCCAAGTTCTTTTACTAGGATGGAATTACCACCTGGGGACTGACAATGCTTCCTTGCAATGACGTGTGTTACCAGGGGCTATCTTGTAGGATCATTTCTAGCCAAATCAAACCTTATGCATAACCAAATGAGCATCACTTTCTTGAGTGCACCTTTTTTGAGAGAGCTACCCTGTTTTTGTTTCGGTGGGCATTTCAAAAAAGTGTAGAGGAGAAGAGGAAAAGTGGAAATGGGTAGGGTGCAAAAGTTTTGTACTAACATGAACTCAAAACACTGTCTGAGACCCTGAGCCTCAAAGCCTCACCATCGGCCAACTGGAGGACCTGTTGTCTATCTTTTATGACATCAATAAAATCCATCGGCTAGAACCTCTGATTACTGCTACTCCCTCTGTTATTGTTTCAGTCAGCCTTGGGGACATGCATACAGACAGCCCATTTTCTAAAGATTACGGGTTATTTAAACTGACACTGAACTGTTCAAGGTTCTATGCCCAGGCCAAGGGGCCCCAGCAGCCAGGAGACAACAGCTCCTTGCACCTCCATTTTCTCTCCACCTCGCTCATCCTCTCTCTCCTTTGCTTCTTTTCCCTTCACATTTGCCCACTGGCCTTTTGCCTTAGAATGAAAAGGTCCTGAGACAGCCCAGGCGCTGGAAAGGGTCTGCACCCCGCAGCCGGGAGAACCCTCCAAGTGGGGAAGCCGCGGCGAGGCTTGGGACCTGGGGGTTCCAAGGGCTGAGGCGCGCCGCAGCCTGGGATCTTGGGGACCCTGGGTAAGGAAGTCCCCCTCGGAGACCCAGGCCTGCGGATGTTCTGTCAGGGGCTGGTTACAAGGAGGAAGGCGGGCGGCCCCACCGCAGAGCGGGCCGAGATTGCGAGGCTGGGGCTGGGGCTGGGGCTGGAGCTGGGGCTGGGGAGGG
>NW_007726561.1:563305-590354 GCF_000696425.1 Galeopterus variegatus | reverse complement strand
GGGCGGGCAGGGGTTAGGGCAGCCGGGCCGGCGCGAGCTCTCCAGGAAGCGCCTCCAGCGCCGCCGCGACTTACTTTCTCTCTCTCTCTCTCTTTTTTTCTTTGAAAACGGGAAGGGAAGGCAAACAACTCCAAAAGCAAAAAAACAGCCTTGCCCTGAGCTGAATCTACCACCCCTCTCCTAAACCTGGTGTGTCCGACCCCCTCTCCGATGAGCAGCTTTGAGCCTCCAGCCGCTCCTCTTTAAAAAGGGAGCGGGAAACCCACCCCAACCCCAACCCCAACCCCCATATCTCATCTCCCTCTCTCTCCCTCTCTCCCCCTACCCCCCACCCCACGTCTGGAATTTCCAACCCAGGACTAACTCGTCTGATTTCTCCAGTCTCTCCCCTGCTGCTTTTTTCTTCCCCTTTCCCTAACACTCTCATCCCAAAATGTAAGCTGCACTTTCTGGAAGACATTAGCCACATTTTAAGAATCTTTTAAGAGGATGGGAAGCAAACAAGACTGTATTTAAATTCTAACAGCTGGAAAAAATGGCTATTCCTCAAACGCCTTTGGTTGGTATATTTATTCTAAGGACCCCATCACTACAGCCCCCCCCCCCCACAAAAATCAACAGAGGTGTAACTAATAAATATCTCAACACAAAATCTCTAAACTTCAACAAATAGCACTTGCTGGTCTCCCCCTTTCCACTTACTAAACCAGCTCTGAATTTTTTAAAAATGTTTTAAAATTGTATATTCACTAGCCTATCTCAATGGTATCTCTGTCAATTGGCTGTTCCACATTAAAGTAAAGAATAAATAAACTCTTAAAAAATAAGCCTTAAAAGAACCCACACACATAAAATAGATTCAAATGATATATATTAAAGTAATTTTAAAAGATTAGAAGCTCAGAACCTTTGAATCAAGATTCTTCCAACTGCTAATGTCATGTATTGCATGTCTGAAACATAATTGTAAGAATGTTTTGCTTTTTCTACCAAAAGCTGTGCTATTAAAACTTTACATTTGGAACAGTTAACTATACTTTGAATAAGTTAGTAATGGAAATTGTAATTCTTCCCCTTTAACAAAAAGTTCTCCACCTGAGAAACCATTACAGTAAAATTTCATCTTTCTAATTTGGGTCAGCAAATGAGGGGTTCTGGAAACCTACAACTCTTCCAAGGGACAGTCAAATACCACTGCCCTTAGTTAAGTCTCATCTTGAAATACTGGCCACCAAATAGTAACAGTTAAGGATTCCTCCACAGCAGTAAAGAAAACTAAATTTATGAATTTATAAAGCTTAATTTCTAAGTGGAAATTAGAATGGGGAGAATGAACCCCAATTTCTGCTTCTCTTCCAAACAATGAAGAAATATTTAAGGTTCAACCATTTTCTCACTTATTTAAAGCTGAAGAAAATCTAAGCTAATATTAACAAGAAACGTTTTCTTAAAAGGGTCATAAAATTGTTTCTACTTTAAACTTACTTGTTGAACACTGGTCACATGTATCCTTCACCTTACATGAGTTATTAACTTTCTTTTTTATTTGGATACTAAACCATAATTACCACCATTAAAGTAAAAGTGCCTGAAAATCTTCCCATTCTCTCCCTTATTTTTTAACCCTCCTTCATTCATTTTCAGCCCCTAACTACAAGCTGTTTTTTCACTAAATGCAAACCCATTTCTGAAGTCAAAAAAATTTAGCTTGTTTTGAAAACATTAAGTGATCCAGTTATTTCTTCAAGAAGAAATGTAATTAAAATATAATTTAAAATAATATTTTTGCCACTTAACAAGACATCCCTTCCCAGAAATTTTTAAAGCTGCTCACTTAGGAAAATTAAACTATAAAATAGAAATCAAGTTTGAACACTTTCTCTTTTGAGAGTCCTCACACTTATATAAATGGTTGTGAGACTAATTTTCATTTAATAGTTGAAAATTTAGGGGGAGTGTTAGCCCACCTCATTTTAAGTCAACTTAGAGGAAAGAACAACCATTAACTTCCCTAAAGCACCAAACTTAGACCTCTTTATCTTAAACACATTTCACCTAGAGAAATGCAGTATATCTATCTCTTTCATTTTTTTCCCTAATTAACAGTAACACATTTTATTTTGATGACACCAGTTGACAGTAAATATGCTATCTTTAGGTCACATTCTTCTAGAAAAAAGCACACCACAATGGCAGGTGTAACAAAAGTTTAATTCCCTTAAAAAGCAAATCATTTCCCAGAGTAAACAAGTCTTGCTAAGATGCTACCTACCCTACTACTCCTAGGTCTCTCTGAAAAAAACACACACAAACCCTTTCCACAACTGTTTTAAAAATGCTTTCGGTTTTTCTCCTTTGTCCCCATATTTGGCAGGGAATATGTACAAATTCTCAACAAAAAGCCCAAGTTTTTAAACCAAATTCCAGCACTGGCTAAGAAGGGGTTTGGGAAGGTGATCTCAGAGAAATTTAAAGTCACTCATTAAAAATTCAAATTAATTGCTGTTTTCAGTTTAAATGTGTAGTGTTTGGTCTCAAGTTGTTAGAAAGGTACAAATTATATTTATCAAGTAGATTCAAAGTGAGAACAAAATATATTAATACTTCAAAATCAGGGCTGCTCAGAGGTAACTGCAATATTAACACATCTTTTGTCTGATTTCCCCCCCTCTAAAACCAAAAAACAAAAAAAGGGACATTTAGGTTGTTGGATTTTCATAAATCTCTTAGAAATTTTAAGTCACAATTCATTTTTAACTGAGTACATCAAGAAGAGTTTGCTTCTATTTTATACATTGAATATATGGAGTATATATACACAAGTATATATACAAGAGGATATATACACAAAATATACATGTGCAGTTGTTCATTTTGCTTAGAATGTTAGTCAGAATTAACTAACTAGTTCCTGTTCTGTGTGTCCATGAGACTGAAAAAGCCAATAACAGACCCAACTGAAGAAATACTTTTCAGACAGACTAAAGACACACACCACAACATGCTTCCTCAAAGAACACAAAATGACAGAGCAAACTGACTTCATGAAAACAAACGCTTTCTTTTTTTAAATCTTCAGACTTCAAAATTGATTCATCCTAGAAAAATGAAGTGCCTTCTCACCACCACCACCACCACCACCCCCTCCCCCCAAAAAAAGAAAGAAAAGAAAACACAATTGACTCAATGTTTGGGCTCAAAATTATTTCAGGAAGGGGAGAACACACAAAAGATCTAATTTAATGTGGGTGTGGAAAGGGAGATTTTTTTACCCAGTCTTCTCACAAACCCCCTCCCCATTCCAACTCAAAAAAGAGCCCTCAGTAATGCATTTTGGAGGGAACAAGAAGGAGCCTAGAAATGGCTTAAAAGCAAGCAGATGGCTTGGGGGAAAAGATCCATAAATACAGGGTACCATGAAAATTAAAATATAAATGTTTTGAGTTCCATTTCATCACATTTTTCTATTTCTCTTGCTTTTCACTTCATTCCCTTTCAAATTTAAACCATTCTCAAGCTCAAAAGAAAAAATGTCCACATATTTCATAATTCCAGTTATTCTGGGTATTTCTCATCAACACTCATCAACACTCAGCTTTCTCAAATATCCATAATCTTCTCAATAAATCTATTGGTGTCTGTGCATTTATTTCTCTTGTTCTATCTCCAGGAAATGTTTCAAAATAACAAATAAGACTTTTCTTCCTTCCAATTTTATTGCCTCTTTACTCCTAATTGCCTTTTCAATAACAGAGTATTTCAAGCATTTGAGGTTAAATCACAAGCTCTATAAATGTAGTTACAAGCCATATTGATCATCTATAGATACAATAGTTCCAAGTTACTTAAATATCTCAAGATAAATCACTGAACAGATTTTTATCTCTCACTAAACTTTCTAGATCCCCTTAACTAACCCCCCAAAAGCACAGCCATCCAGCCCCCACCTTCCCACCCAGAAAAGGCAGAGACTATTCTCAAATGCAGCAACTTTCTAGTTGAAATGGGAGGGGGAAGGGAGGATCAAAGATTTTCTGGGGGCTGCTTCCAACTAGCAACATGAGAGAAAACTGCACTGTCAACATGTTTAGAGTCTGATTTGAGAAAGTAGAAAGACTCTGCCCTTATACCTTCCAGCCAGACCTCAACCAAAGATTTCAGAGTTCAATGAAAGATTTGAAAATCCACCATGAATTTTCAGGAGGCATTATGGAAGTACCCCATTTTGCTGAAGAGAGAGGATAGAGGGCATTGGAACGAACGAACACGAACACACACACACACACACACACACACACACACACACACACAAACACACACACCATTCATCCACCGAGTTCTAGACCCTCCAAAGAGCCCCAGCTCACAGCCTGAACACAAAGCTCTCACCCCAGATGGTCCCCTTGTAACAATGGGCTGAAGGAGTGGGGGTGGGGGGGCTCGAAAAGGATAGTACAACCAAAGCATATTCTTTGGAAAATCCAGTTGGGGGGTGGGGGGCGATGTGAGATGTGAGGGACCGCGGGTAGGGGTCTGGGGGGGGGGGATGGCTTTGCCTGTTGCAGAAATATAAATAAGGCACAAGCATAAGGGGATTCTTTGGGGGACAGGAAGCTCATACCACTTCCCCTAGGTAGTAGTAGGAGACCCTCTCCAAGAATTATGCTGTAGGAAGGGTGAGAAAAACAGAAAATGAGGCCTGCTAGGAAGTTGCAGAAATCGCCATCGCCATGAGTCTAAACTCTTCAAAGATTTTAAGCTTCCCCACAAAAACGGCCCCACACCTTGAACAAACTCCACAAGGTTTTTCCCCCTATTGATTTCTTTCCCTTTATTTCTGCAAGTAACATCTTTTAGCCCACCCCAGCCCCAACTTATATATATATATTTTTTTTTTTTTACAAGCTGTAAACCACCCATTACAAGATCTTGGCCAATCTTCCCTCCCTGCCCCCAACATCCGGAGTTGGGAGTGGGAAGGCCAATAATGGGTTTCTTCCACTGGAGACGCTATGGACCCCTCAGCACAGCCTCTCGGCCCCCCAGAGAAGAACTCTTTCCTACCTTTGTTTTTTGGGGACCGAGTGTTCAATCTCTAGTCGTTTTCCCTGTAGTTCTACTTTCCCTAAAGAATAAAAAAAGAGAGAGATTAACATGAGAGCGTGAATAGGGGCGGGGGGTGGGAAGAGGAAGGGGAAAGACACCAGGGTAATTCAGGAGTTACTGGGATTTAATATCTTCCTAGGAACCCAGGCAGTGGCTTCCCCAGCCGGATGGGTAAAGGTTGCTCTAGGAATGGTGGAACCCATAAAGTCGTTATGATATTTTCTTAATTTTCGTTTTGTTTAATCACTGAGGCTAGTTGAGTGGATCGCTCTGGGAGCTCGATTTGGGAAAGGTGCGAGGGCATATGTGAGGGCGCGCTGCCTACAGGGCTTCCCAGATGTGGGGAGGAGGAAACAGGAGAGAAAGGGTTCCCCTTTTCTCGGAAAGTGGGGGGAAGGGGGTCGGTGTGCAGAACGAAACTTTATTTTTCCGTGGCGCCAGGGAGAAGGGCTTCAAGCGGCGGGGCGGTCACCTGTCGGGGCTGGTCTGGAGGGGAGGACCTGGGGGAGCGGAGCGGGGCCCGGCGGGAAGGGTCCCCGGCGGCCGCAGCGCGCGCCTCTTGGCCCAGCCTCGGCGTCTCGGGAAGCAGCATGGCGACCCGGCGCCGCCGCCGCCGCGCCACCCCGCTCACGCCCCACTTTCAAATCAAAATGGCTCAAGCCCCAGGCCCTGGGCGGGGAGGCGGGATCCCCTTCCCCGCTCCTCCAAGTCCTGCCCGAGAGCTGCAGTCCCCACGGAAAGCGGGGAGGCTGGAGACACTGCGGGGACCCCTTCCACGCCTGGAAAGGCCTAGGGCTGAGGGAGGGGAGCTGGGGGTGCTCGAGCTGGGGCGCCGTCCAGCGGCGGGTAGGGAGGGGCTGGACGTGGAAATAACGCCCAGACCCGGGGTGTCTCAGTGCCCTTAAAACCACCGCCCCAGCCACTGCCAGTGGGGGCTCCCGCCCCGTCAGAGGGGAGGAGGGCAAAGGGAACCCCAAGCATATCTCCCGCTGGGGGGAAGGGGTGAGGAAATCCCAAATATTTTGGCGCGGTGGGGGGCAGCGGTGTGGGAGGGGGGAGCCGAAGGAGGTGGCCGAGGGTGGGTACCGAGGCCAAGCCCCGCAGGCCCGGGGGGACAGAGGACTCGGCGGGCGAGGGAAGGGAGGCGCGGGTCTCCGTTGTTCAGTGATTTCGCTGTGGCTTTTGGGGGGAGGTGGCTGCGCTCTTACCGGAGAAAGTTTCGATGGCCTTCATGGCCCAGTGCTCGTCGGGGCAGTCCACGAAGGCGTAGCCGGATTTGACCAGGAACTGGCCGCTGTAGGAGATCTTGTGCTCCGCAAATACTTTCTCCAAGTCCGCGGGGGTCACGCTCTCGTTGAGGTTGCCGATGTAAAGCTTATTCATGGTGGCGGTCTTGGGGCAGGACGCGGTCCCGGGCAAGGCCGAACAGGCGGGCGGCGAGCCTCCTAGGCCTAGAGGCGGGGAGGCGGCGGCAGGAGCCGCAAACTTTCTTTGCACCCCACCCCTGGAGTTGTCCGGAGCCCAGGGCAGCGGGGGGCGGCCTGAGGGCGCGCGGAGGTCCCGGGAGAGTTCGGGGAGAGCCCGGGAGAGGTGCCCGCGGCGCGCTGGGAGGCAGACGACGCGGCGTTGCTCTTTCCCTTCGGTCCGAAACCCCTCCGAGCGGGCTGGTGTGTCACGTTTCTCCGCGGCCGCCCTGGCGCCGCCTCTAAATAAAATCGACTTGAAAAAAATGGAGCGGAAAAAAAAAAAGGCGAAGCCACGTGGTGACGGCCCCCACCCACCCTGCAGGGGAAGACCCCCGACGCCACAGGGCCCCTAGGCCCTCCCCCGGGCCAAATCCAACAATCTCCCGCCTTAGGGTGGGGGCTCTCAACTCACCCCAGTGTAAACTGGGCGGAGGGGACGGGACAGCGTCCCCGAAGCTCTACTCGCCCCCTCCCCCTTTGCAAGAACCTGGCCCCTAGGGAAGCGCCCCGCCCCCACCCATCCCCCTACCCTGGTCCGAAGTGGGGGAGGGTGGCCGAGCCCAGAATAGCCACTATCTTTAAGAGTAAAATGTACGGTTATTTTTTATTCGTTTTGGGGGGCGGGGTTGCCCACCCCACCTCGGTTAACTGCTAGCGACTGACAGGCGGGGAACGGCCGAGATAGACAAAGAGAAGCCGAGGACTCTGGGGTCTTCAGGAGGGGGTCGCACGAGCCAGTGATTTAAAAAGAAAGGCGCCTTTTCCCTAGGTTTTAAGTGGGGAGGGGGTGTCTCCGCCTTCCCCGCCCCAGCCCCTCGAGTCACTCTCGCCTCCGGGGATGCAGGGTCGGGGGACTCTGCGAGCGCGGGACCAGGAAGCTGGGAACACGGCGGGTCGCGGGTGGGAAGGAGGGATCCGCAGGAAATCGTGTTTCGGGATCCCCACGGGAGAAAGGGTGGTTCGCACCCGGAGTTCGGCTGTCCAGTGATAACGTTTCGGGGTTCTGGGGGACGGCGCGGCTCCGGCCCGAGATGACCCCAGGCGAGAGAGAGGGAGGGTGGGAGAGCAGGAAGAGGGGTGGTAGCCGGGGCTAACCCTAGCAAACCGAAGGGGAGGGCTCTGGGAAGGAGTGACCGGGTGGAGGTCCCAATGATCCCCTTTTCCCTCCCGGATGCGTGGGCAGACAGGTGGAGTCCGCTGCGCCGGCTCCACCGGGGACACCGACAGCTGCTCTCCAAGCGCGGGGTTCGGGTCTCGGAACTTTGTTTGGGGTGCGGGATTCGGATCCCGGCGGGAAGGCGGGAGAGGGGCGGAGGGCGGGGGGCAGAGCGCGAGGCCCCGCCCACGTCCCCAGGTCAGCCCCGCGGGGGGAGGGGGTAATTTCCGCTCGGCGCTCGGGGAAGAGAGGGGCGGGAGCTGAGGGGAGGGGGCGGCGGCCCCTCCCCCGCCCGTTCCTGGGGACGGGGAAGCGGATCCGCCCTGGTCCCTTTTCTTGGCTTTGACCAACTCGTTCCGGATCCTCCGGCTCCGGGAGCCCGAGGGAAGGACCCGACTGGGCAAGGGGCGACACGTGGGCGGTCGCACCCCGTCTGGGCGGAGGGGGAGGGCGCAGCTCGCCGCGCGTCTTGGAGTCCCGGATACGCGGCGGAGAGCAGGACGCGCGCTCCACGCGCAAACCCGGGATCTCCGGCCGAGGGGCGAGCGAGGCCAACGAGTTTCTGGCGGCGGGGGCTGGGATGGCGCCAGGGGGTGGCGGAGAGCGCGGCCCAGGGACCCTGGAGCCCCCCTCACCCAGGCAACGGGGCAAGAGAGGAGCCGACCCCCAGCACCGCCGGAGTCCCTCTGAACACAGCGAGAGCTGGGGTCTCACTCGGGGTTTTGCGGGAGGCAGAATAATTGTGTCGACGGCACGCGTGATGCGAGGGCAGGTGAGGAAGGGGGTCACTCTCCCCTTCCCCCGTCCCCGACCCTATTGTCTCAGTCGCCTGCGGCCCGGGCCGACTCCGCAACACGTGTTGACTACATCGATATGAATGGCTTGAATTTTTTTATTCTTATTTTTCGCTTGCAGAGGCAGTGAGCTGACTCCGTCTCCGGCTCACGGCTCTTCTGCCGGATGGTTTTACACCGTCCAAAAAGTCGGGAGTTAAAAGACAACGCGCAGCACCTTTGTCCCCTCCCCGTTTTGCCGGCGCGCTGGAAAGAAATGAGGCTGGGACGTGGGGGCGGGGGAGGACTTCCAATCGGTTTCTCTATCTCCTCCACCACCTTCAGAACCCACCCTCCCAAATCAGCGTTTTGTTCTAGCCAGCCACGTGTTTGTCTGATTTTTTGTTTTTCTGATATTTTTCTTCCCATGGAGCAACAAGAATTAAAGCACTCTAAGCTATTAGTTGTTGGGTAGAAAAAGAATGTTTTCTGTCCAAGAAGGTGGGAGGCATCTGTGTCTCACCCCCCACAGCTCCGACCCTCCCCCATGTATCTGACTCTTAATATTCAGTGAGCTCTTTATCACAAACATGATTTTTAAAACAAACTAAACCAGTGAGCTGGAAATGGTGCCTGCCACATAGTAGGCACTCAGTAAACAGTTTTTAAATGGAAATCAAGCTAATACGAACTGCAGAGCAAAATTAAAGTCCAGGAAAATTAAAGTCCAGAAAAAAGCAAATTATCTTGGCCACAATGTGTGTTGTGTGAGTCTGTTGCCCGGGGACTTTTCTTGGTTGATGTGTGTTTGAAAGGGCTAAAAGATGGGCTCAAAAAGGCTGTTGTATTCCTTGGCCTTTTCCTAAATAGGAACCCCATCTCCTTAAATCTTTTCTGTTATATTGAAGCATACGGAAGAGGGTAACTAGGAAGGGCATCCCAGTTCCCAGAAACTTTAAGTGCTGTTTTCTTCATTTAATTTAAATCTTTAGGAATATATAAAAGCACCTCTCAAATTTTCTCCCTGGGGGACATATCCAGTACTCTTTTTATTTCTAAAACAAAAGTAAGTTACATCCCACAACAGTTTCCATCCAGACCTCTAAATTCCTATTAAGTGCAGCTCGCCTTTTACCATCCTAGAGTCAAAAGGAAACAATTTTTTAAAAATCACTAATTGAATTCAGTTCACTTTTAGCTTAATTTTTCCATGTAAAAATATCATAGAAGTCTAAAAGAAAGTAAAGAATTTTTTAAAAATGAAAATGTTATAGAAGTCTATATGTTAGCCAAAATCAGTTTTTAAAATGTATTTCAAATTACCGTAGAGGAGAAAATATATATTTACTTAAACAGTATGCTATTTAAAAATCCTTTTATTTAATTAAAAATTTACCAATTATTGCTAAGTTGAAACTCATTAGTTCTTTTTTTAAAATCAGCTGTTTCAGTGAATTCTAATCCTCTCCACCCCCCAAAAAGGGCTTCTGTGTGTATAGTCAGAGTCTGCAAAGGCTTCAAGAACACAAGACAGGAGACAACTGGGGTGAGATACAGATCTTTTTAGCCCCCAAATCAGTTTTGCCTCAGTGACCTGGCTATTTTAGGCTCAGTGGAGGGACTAAATTATGTTGATTGGTGGTTCATCTCTCCCCTCTGAGGGAGCCCAGCACTAAAATTAACCTGAAAGAAGGGTTATTTCTTGTCAAGACTAACATTCCTAGATTACAGATAAGAATGGGCAGACGTAGGGTACCATAATTTTTCATCTTCCCTTTTTTTTTTTTTTTTTTAACAACTAACAAAGGTATTTTCAATTTTTTTTTTTCTACACTCCTTTGGGAAAGATGAATCTTCAATGCAGAACTAAATTTAGTTTGTGTAAGAGTTAAAAATACAGCTGCAGGACAAATTGTCCTTTAATAATAATAGCTATTATTATTAATATTATTATACTTACTATCATACTTCTTCCTCTTCTTCTCTTCCTCCTCCTCCTCTATTTTTCCTGGAGAAATGTTTGGTCTACTTATGGAATTCAATTTCCCTCTGAATTCAGAAACACTGAAACTTGACTCCATTTTAAAGATGGTATTCTGATCCATTTTCCCTCCATGTGAGCATACAAGTGTGTGCAGAGAGGAAAAAAATTTAAGGAGAATAAAGTAACTTTTTTAAAAATTGGAAATAGAAGATTAAAAAGTGAACAATTCCACCATTGTCGTACAAAATTAATTTCATTTTTAAATGTTTCTATCCAGCATTTGCCCATTTGTTTTCTATTTTATCATCTGATTTTTATATCTTAATTTTTCACTTACTGTTGTAACATAAGCATTTTCCCACACTGCTTCAAAGTTTTCATAGTTATCATTTTTATCCACTTCAGTAGATGTATGTAAATCAATAATTTTTTTTTTTAGATATATGTTACATCAAATTTTTTATTTTTGTAAATAGTGCTGAATAGATATATTGGGGCATATAACTTTTTTCTCTTTTGGCTTAACTTGGATAAATTCTCAGCATATATTGCATTTTAAATCTGACATGTATCTGTGACTTTTCTATTTTTAAATTTAGCATGTTTTGCAAAAGAAAGGACAAAAAATTAGAAAGCAGTTAGGAGGGAAATATATTAAAATAGAATTTTTATTTTTTAATGAATAATAATTCTGAAATAAAATTATGGTGGCTATGAAATACAGAAAGAGAAAAATTCACATTTCCTGACATATGGCTGCTTTGACTTCAAAGTTTTTGGAGGAGTTTGTTTTTTGCTTGTATGGTTTTTTGCTTTATTTATTGGTTGTTGTTTGCTTGTTTTTTCATTGTTACTGCCTTGAAATGTTTTGTTTCTTACTGCAACTTAAAGTCTTAGTGTGGTTCTTTTAAATGCCTATAAACTTTGAGAAAGTGTAAATTAGTCCCAGTTTAAAAGCACAGGCAGCATTTTCTCCTGCCAAATAAATAAGGAAAATTATGTGTTTAGGATATCTCATAAAATATAGGAAAACTATAAGCAGAAAAGAAAATTTTCCTTCTTCAAATTATCATTCATTCAAAAGTGTTCAGTGTTTAAAACCTTAAAAAGAAATGTATTTATTCCAGAGATAAAGGGGACTCAAAGAGAAAAAAGAACTTTGAGGACAATTATTTGTTTTTCTGTGGGTCAAAAGTTTGTGTGACAAAATCTTTCAATTTTTTGTTTTGGCTCAGGTTTGCAATGTAGAAACTTTTAGGTAAAAAAGGGAACCATTTATTTTATTAACTTTTAAAAAATGGATGTTTCCAAATTAATTTTGTTAGTAGATTTTAACACCCAGCTCCTATTGACATATGTAAAAGAAATGATCAATAACATTTTTTACACTCCACTATTATTGTCTTTTGTATTTTTTTAAACTACAAAATCGTTTGTTTAAAAGTTAGTGAACAATTTTGTTTAGCTCCTACAGCACAAAATGCAAAATAGATCACTCGTTCATTTGGGGAAAAATTGTACAATTCAAGAAAAAATAAGAAAATAGAAAGAAATAAGAAAATTATAATTAGAAAATATTCAAGAAAAGATAAGAAAATATTTCCACCTCCCCCTTTATTGTTCAAAATAAAACAAATTGTAAAAAATAACAAAGGAGAGGGAATCCATATCTAAATATTATTTAAGGTGGAAATAGTAATAAGACAATTTTGCGCTTGAAATCTACATATCTTCTGAGTATTTAAATTACTTTAATTCAAAATGAATCAGAATGTCAAATTGCATGAAGTTAATTCAATTTTAGCTACGCTTTAAGACTGAAAGAATTTTTCTAGCTGAAAAGCAAATTGTTTTTGTTTGCTTTTTTAAAATGTTAGTAAAACAAAAAGAAAAAAAAATTATTCCTTATGATAAGATTAATTAATTTCAGTCCTGTTTCTAGTTAGGCTTTTTTTCCCCCCCCAGGAGCTGCCTCAAATATTCCAGAGTTCTTAAGGGAGACCACTGCTGTGGTTTTCTTATTCCTTATGATAAGATTAATTAATTTCAGTCCTGTTTCTAGTTAGGCTTTTTTTTCCCCCCCAGGAGCTGCCTCAAATATTCCAGAGTTCTTAAGGGAGACCACTGCTGTGGTTTTCTAATCTTTTAAGTTTAAAAAATTAATACATATTTTATTTCACTAGTATTTTATTACCAAAAATTTCATGAAAACCACTTTAATCTGTCTTCATATACAAACCAGTTTTACAGAGAAAAGGGACCCAACCTGTTATTTCTGTAAAAATAACTCAGCATGTTATTTTTTAAAAAACTGGTTGTTTGACTAAACTGAGACACAATTCTAAAAGTGATTTCTGATTTTCATGAAATAACAATCTAGAAAGAGTTTTGATTTGCCCACCTCACCCATACACATCCCTAAAATTTTAAGTCTGATTATTAACACAACTTAATTTCCCCTCTTGAATATAACCTGAAATTATTTGGTCAGCATTTCTATCATAAATTATTGAATAAATTTTTATGATTTTCTCTCCATTTCTAAAACGTGTGTAGGAAACAAACATTCGAGTTATTTCCAAGTTGCTTTGAGATGAAGTTTCTGATCCCATATCTTCCCCACCCTCCTCTTCCTCTCCGCCCCTCCCCCTCGCCCCTCCCCTACTCTTCCCCCCTCCTTTTGTTCCTCCATTTTTCTTCCTGCTCCCGACACTGTCAATTCCTTTCCTCCTGCCCCTGTACCTTTACCCTCTTTACAGTTTTTCTTTTTTCTTTGCTGCTTCTCTTCCGCCTGTTAGTATTCCCCTGCTCCTCTGCCCCCCAACTCATTTCTTCCCTCCTGTGCATCAATACACCTATCCAAACTTTCTATCCTCTTCACTCCTTCCCTTTTCCTTCTCCCTCTGCTACTATCACTGACTTGCTGTCATTCACACTGTTGTTTCTGGTGAAGGGAAAGGACACAGAGATGCTTAAATTTATTTTGCACACCAAAATGAGAAACTTGTTACATATTTGAGCAGAATTTCAGGGTGATTCAGACCCCAGAGCTCCTCTGCCCTTGTACTCTCAGCATTTACTGGCTAAGCATTCACTAGACACTTTTACTTTTTTGTATCATTTTTCTGTATATTATGTTGCTTATAACTAAATTTGTTATTAGCATTTTATGTATCAATTCCTTGAGGGCAAAGACTATGTAACACCCAGGGAGTCTAACACAGTGCTGACAAGTGTCCAATAAAAATATACTGAATAAGTATCTTTTGATACTGAGAAGACATGGTCGGTGTGACCAGATAAAACGCTGTTTCTAGGGGCTGGCCAGTTAGTTCAGTTGGTTAGAGTGTGGTGCTGATAACACCAAGGTCTAGGTTCGATTCCTGTACCAGCCAGCTGCCAAATAAAAAAATTAAAAACAAAAACACTGTATTCAGCTTGTAAGTGCCTTTAAAAAATAAATAAAAACATACAGTACATAAGAATCATCAGACGAAATACAAGTAAATGCAGGCATTTAAATGGTTAATTGGTCTACATCAAGAGTAGCAACCAGGGACATCTCTGGGCTTATTGCTTCCTAGTTCTGTGCCCATGATAGATAGTCCTGTGCCCAATGTCAACTGATCAGCACCCTCTTTCCCCTGTGTCTGGTCATATAGCCTCAGAATTCTTCTCGACTCAGGGCTTCAGATAGTCATCAGCAGCCATCAGGGTTAGTTGCCACATCTCTTTGCCATTCTGGTCTCCTCTGATGGCACACAGCTAGGATGACAATCTCAAGGGGGTAACCCACATATACCTCCTGCCAAGAGCTCTCTTAGGATCTTCCTTCTGGGAATGTAGCTAACACCTCATTAAGCATATAAAGATGTATTATTTTGTTTGTCAACCAAAGCAAAAATGTCACCACAAGACAGCCTTCCTTCTCAGTGAGTCCCAGGCTATCCGATATAGTCACTCTTCTACAGCAGATACGTACTGAATGTCCTAGCTATCAATACAGCTATGAACACTCAAGGGGAAGGCAATCCAATTTTTATAGCAAGCTAAATTAAAACAAGAATTAAGCAGGTCATGAAGATAGGAGGGTTGGGTTTTTAAAAATATTTACAATACTCATTACTAGCAAAAATATAGTGAAATAAAACATTCCGTATGGCTGTGTGGGAGAACAATTTGAAGGTAACAAGATTCTTTAAAAATTCATACTGCTTGACTTAGAAATTTCACTATTAAGTAACGTTTCTACCAAAACTCCACTATATACAAAAATTTATTCAGCCTTAAAAAGGACACCTGCTACAACATGGATGAATTTTGAAAACATTATGCTAAGTAAAATAAGCCAGACACAAAAGGACAAATATCATATGTTTCCAATAGGTACAGAGTTTCTATTTGGGATGATGAAAAAGTTTTTGAAATGGATAGTATGATGGCTGTACAATAATGTGAATGTACTTAGTACCACTAAATTTTACTCTTAAAATGGTTAAAATTGTAAATTTTGTAATGTATATTTTACCATGATTTTTTTTTACTTGGAGGCTGGCCAGTACAAGGATCTGAACCCTTGACCTTGGTGTTATAGGCAACACACTTGACCAAGTGAGCTAACCAGCCAGCCCGAAAGACTAGATGTATTTTTCTGTTTGTTTTTTTCTTGTTTGGTGGCTGGCTGGTACTGGGATCCAAACCCTTTACCTTGATGTTATAACACCACACTCTAATATCATGATTTTTAAAAAAGGAAAAAAAAAATTAGCTCCTTCAAAATCTAAAACAACAACAGACAAGATTTGTTATTTATAACTGTTAAGAAAAAAACTGTTAACAATATAAATGCTCAAAAAAGAGGGGAATATTCAAGTAATTTCTAACATAGACACTTGATGAAATATTAAATTCAAAAAACGTTTAGAAAAACTTGAGGAAAAGATTACCAAAAAAGCTCAACACAAAATTATTTGTGTTCATATAGTTCATATGACTGGAATCTTTTTTTTTTTAACTGCATGTGCATAAAAGACTAGAAATTACCCTACAGCAACTCTTGCAGATTGGTACCCAGAAACACGTACAACAATGTTCACAGCAACAGCATTGTTTATAACAACAAAACTAGGAACCATACAAATGTTCATCAACATGGGAATGGGTATGTAAAGCAATGTCCCCTCATGAGCAAGGACAATGAATGACTGTCAGCAATATGTACCAACTTGAGTGAATGTCAAAATGTTGATCAAAAAAACCTAGACCTGAAGAATATGCACATTATGATTGTGTTTATAAGTTCAAAAATATGCAAAACTGAATAATATGGTGTTTAGGGATACATCCATAAGAGGTAAAACCTTCAAGAAAATAAATAGAATGATAAACACAAAATTCCAGAATGTAGTTAATTCTGGGGAAGTAGCAGAGGGCTGATTACAGAGGGGCACACACAGGCACTTTCAAGATACTAGGGATGTTCTCACTGTTAATCTGAGTGGTGGCCACACAAGTGTTTTCTTATTTCTTGAAACTATACATGTAAGTTTTATAACATCTTTGTTAAGTATAAATATTTCATAATAAAAACTAATTGAAATAAAATGTCTGGAAAGAAACCATTAACAGGGATTCTTAGGCTTTGAGAATATTAGTGGATTCTCTCTCTCTCTCTCTCTCTCTCTGTGTGTGTGTGTGTGTGTGTGTGTGTGTCTTCCTGTCTCTCTCTCTCAAGTCATATTTCTCAAGATTTCCAGACTGAGACTATTACACTTTTATAACAAACTATTAAAAAGTCAAATAAATATTCAAGTGAATTAACCCAGAATACCTGTACAAGCCAAACAGAGAATATTTTTGGATCACCCGCTGCCCCAAGATCTGATGCCACTAGAAATTTTTCTTCCATTAGCAACCAGAGTTGAGGGTTAACTGCAACTCAACCTGATCAATCACGGATGTGGCTTGACTTTAGCTAAAGGTCTGATTAATTATACATGTATTCATAATAAATCGAGATGGTGTGTGCTGAAACTTAGGATCAGCATGGTAAACAACAGGGAGCTAGCACTGAGATTCACACCTGGCCAGTCTAGTCTGTCTTGGATTCTACAGTTCAACGTTGCTCCTTTCAACTCCCAAGCTTGAATCATCTCATTTGTATTCACTGGAAACCTCTAAGGGTGAAGCCAACCTCTCCCTCATCAGTACGGGAGTTTCTTACTGTGGGATCATGTCTTACAACCCACTGGAAACCACAGAGCAGGATCCATGTTGCTTCCTTTCTCTAAGTGAGTGGTTTCCATTATTTTTACCACCTAGGACCTCCTTTATTATTTCTCCATGAGCCCAATGTTTTGAAAAATGTCGCCTATCAAAAAATTCCAGAGCTGGCCAGTTAGCTCAATTGGTTAGAGCTCGGTGTTGTAACACCAAGGTCAAGGGTTCAGATCCCCATACTGGCCAGACACCAAAAAACCAAAAAACAAAAATGAATCTCAAAATAAGTATGCTGAATAAAGGAAGCCAACAACAAAAAAATAGTACATACTGTATGATTCGATTAATGTAAAATTCTAGAAATGCAAGATAATCTACAGTGACAGAAAACAGATTAGTGGTTGGGAGAGGAGAGAATGGTAAGATAGAGGGAATATAAAGGGACTCAAGGATACTTTTGGAGGTAATAACTACATGTGTATTTCTGGCTGGTACAGGAATGGAACCCTGGACCTTGGTGTTGCCAGCACCAGCACCAAGCTCTAATCAACTGAGCTAAGTGGCCAACCCTTCACTATCTTTTTTTTTTTAATTTTTACTGAATCATAATTGATTATACTTATTTGGGGGCTTCAACATTGAAATATGTTGATCAAATCTTTAATTTTCACTGAATCATAATTGATTATACTTATTTGGGGGCTTCAACATTGAAATATGTTGATCAAATCAATATTACTAGCATATATATTGTTACAAATCATACTTATTCTTTATGCCGCTTGTCCAATCTCTCCTCATCTCTCCTCCGTGCTGCCTCCCCCCTCTAATTACCCTAAATTTCTTCTCTCCTTCTGAAAGAGTAATGGTTACTCTGTTGATTTGTTGCTTAGATGATCTGTTCACTATCTTGATTGTAGTGATGGTTTCATGGAAGAAGACATATGTCAGGATATCAAACCATGCACTTTAAATTAAATATGTGCAGTTGATTGTGTGTCAGTTGTACCTGGATAGTGTTGTTATAAAATCTCAATACCATGAAGGAAATGGTAAGTTGGAAAATGGCCATTTTCCAGCATCCTGGTAAAGATGGATTCAAAGAAGAATTATCCATGGCTGTTAAATCTAGTGGGGAAGTCTGATGAGGAACAGGGTATTTGCATGGTCTCACAGTGTCTCCCTGTACATTGCTTATGAGTGATAAGGAGAAAAATAACTATACACTGGGGAAATCAAACAAAACCTTGATGGAGTGGTTAAGATTATCATGAATCAGGGGCAGATAGATATCTTGTTCCTCCAGGTGCAATACTCTGGAAAACGACATACCTTGGAAGCTAAGAAAGTTGATTGTCTAGAAGTAGAGAGGAGAATAGTGGTTACCAAAAGCTGAGAAGGAAAGGGAGGAGAGAAGATAGTGAGAGGCTGGTTAATGGATACAAAATTACAGCAAGACAGGAGCTCGTATAGCACTATAGGGTGATTATGACTAAATACAACTTATTGTACACCTTCAGTTAGTTAGAAGAAAGGATTTTAAATGTTCCCAACACAAAGAAATGATGAATGTTTGAGGTGAGGGATATGTTGATTAACCTGGTTTGATCATTACACATTGTATATATGTATCAAAATATCACACAGTACACCATAAATATGTGTAATTCTTGTGTCAATTAAAAGTTTAAAAAATTAATAAATTATTTCTTTATTTTCTTTATTTAGTTTTTCAGTATTCTGACCAGGATGCATAACCTGAATCTAATCTGAAGGAAACATCAGACAAATCCAAATTGAGAAACATTCTCTAAAACAACCGGTCTGTACTCTTAAAAAATGTCCGTATCATGAAAGACATAGAAAGACTGAGGAACTGATTAAAGGGGCATTAAAGAGACATGGCCGTTAAAACCAATACATGATCCTGGATTGGTTCTAATAATAGAGGGGGAAATGCCTGAAAGGACATTATTGGGACAATTGAAAAAGATTAGAGTATGGACTATATGCTTCCTAATCAATGTTACATTTCTTCAATTTAATATCTGTATTTACTGTAGTTACACAAGTGAATATCCTTGGTCTAACGAAATATGCATGGAAGTATTAAGTGGTAAACATATATAATCGACTTTCTTATTGTTTTTTGGCGCCTGGCCAGTAAGGGGATCCAAACCCTTGATCAACTAACCAACTAACCACACTCTAACCAACTGAGCTAACTGGCCAGCCCCTAATCTACTTTCAAATGTCTAGAAGATATTTAGATAGGTAATAGAACAACGTAACAACAGTGGTAAAATGTTAGAAGTTGGTGAATCTGGGTAGGGAATATGTTGGCATTCTCTGTATTGTTTTGCAACTCCTCTTTATGTTTGAAATTATTTCAAAATAAAAGGTTTTAAAAATCCCCAGAGCAGTTATATCAGAGTCTCTTGGAATGGCACTGAGACATTGGGATTTTAAAAAGCTTCCCAGGTAGGGTTACCAGACTTGGCAATTAAAAACACGGAATACTCCATCAAATTTGAAGTTCAAATAAACAATTTTTTAAAAGTGTAAGTATGTCTCATGCAGAATTTGCTGCTTTACCAGCAATTACCCTCTCAGAATGCAACTCATTCTTATAGCTATACTCTGCTGATCTTTGTGGAATATCAGGAAAATTACTTGCTTTATTTGTCTTTAGTGTCTAAAATCATCTCAGTTCCTTCTCTTGCAGAGAGATTAAAGAAGGGGGCTGAGATAAATAGATATAAAACGTTTACGGTGGTGAAAAGAAATATTTAATGAATTAAGCATCTTCTATAATAATAACAATGTTGGCCAACATATTTTAGGGCCAATTATGTATATGGCAGCCATCCTCCAAAGTGGCCTTAAATGATCTCCACGTCTTGGTATTCACACCTGTGTGTAGTTCAGTGTGACCAATAGCACATAGCTGAAGTGGCAGTATGTCACTTCCAGAATTAGCTTTTAAAAAACCTTGCAGCTCCTATTTTGGGTTTATGCCCTCACTCTGGGGAAGAAGCCATGGGTGACCAGCCCTATGGAGAGGCCCATGTGGTGAGGAACTGAAGCCTTCAGCCAACAGTCATAGGAGTGAGCTTGGAAGGTGATCCTACAACCCCAGACAAGTCTTCAAGACAAGACTGCAGCTCAGTCAACAGCTTGCCTATGACCTCACAAGAGACCCTGAACCAGAACCAGCCAGCTAACCTGCTCCTCGGTTCCTGAGCCTCAGAAACTGTGTGAAATAATGTTGTTTATTTTATTTTATTTTATTTATTTATTTATTTTTTTGTGGCAGCTGGCCAGTACAGGGATTGAACCCTGGACCCTGGGTTCAATGGTTACTAGCACCATGCTCTAACCACCTGAGCTAACCGGCCAGCCCCACTATTTTTTTTTTAATGTTTTTTGTTTTACTCTAATTTTTTCCCCCCAACTAAAGCTGCTACTGTTTATTAAATGTCTTTGCTGTCACTGAAAGCTAAAAGTCCATGGGGGCAGCAGGACTCCTGGGGTAGCTCCAAGAGAAGGAGCAGGGCCAGGATGGTTAGAGGTTGGGGGGCAAGGTGGCAGGCATTCCTGGCCCCCCACCCCTTCCAGCTCCAGGTAGCACAGACTCCCCCTGAGTATCTGCCTCAGCGAGTGCTGTCTTCACAATGTCTGCACACCTCCCTGAGGGGTGGGGTAGGGTCTGTGAGATGGTCAGGGTGTCCACCAGGAGAGAAGGCTCAGGCCCGGCTCACTGACGGGTCCCACAGGTGTACATGGAGCCTCCTTCTTTGGCAACTTCTCACTGGAGAAGGTGGCCTTGGCCGACCCGGGCCCATGGGGGACGTGTCCACAAAGCTCTCATCCATCACTATGTCCATCACTAGGAGACTGATGTCCTTGCCGGTGTCCATATACAGGTCGTGTGCACCTTCGTCCCTCTCGTACCTCCATGCCCGCACCTGCTCTGCTTTGTGGAACTCGGCTGGCTGCTGCAGCGATGCCAGAGGGATGAGAATGTCATCGAAGGACCCTAGACCGGCTGCAGCCTTTGATCTTCCCAATCAGAATCTCGTCCAGGAATGGATGGAACACCACACAGCGAAGACGGACTGGTTGGCCAACTTCTTGTTCAGCTCCTCGGCAATGGAGTTGTTGAGCTTCCTCTCAAACTGCCACAGGGGGATCCGCACGGTGGCCACCATGTCCACCAGGACGAGCGTCCTGGCCTGCGCTGGGGACTCGCGCACCACACTGTTGGCCAACTTCTTGTTCAGCTCCTTGGCAATGGAGTTGTTGAGCTTCCTCTCAAACTGCCACAGGGGGATCTGCATGGTGGCCACCATGTCCACCAGGACGAGCGTCCTGGCCTGCGCTGGGGACTCGCGCACCACACACAGACGTCCAGGGTTGCCTGACTGTGGCCTATGTTGTTTGTTTTAAACTGCTAAGATTTGGAGTAATTTGTTATGCAGCAAAAGATGACTAATATATCAAGATACAATATAACACAATGTATCTGCTAAGTATACGTTCCTAAACCTAACCCTACATCTTTATCAGCTGGATTCATTAAGGTAGGAAGTATCTCTTCTTTTTTTGGCAGCTGACCGGTACAGGGATCCGAACCCTGGACTTTGGTGTTATCAGCTCCATGCTCTAACCAACTGAGCTAAATGGCCAGCCGGTGGTTCTAACTCTGCACTGCAGTTCTCCTCTCATAAATTATGCAGCAACTACTAAGGGCTTGAGCTATTTTCCTGACAAACAAAAGCCTTTGAAAACACCAAGAGGAATTGGGGTTAGAACTGAGAGGAGACTTCCAAACTGATTGCTTGTAGCATATGGCCTAGAAAAGCTGCAGGTAGTATATTCTTACCCGAAGATCCCTCTGGAAAGCCTCTATCTTGACCTAAGTGGTGTTGGGGCAGGGTGTGGGGAAAAATACTTGGGACCGTGACTGCATTTGTAATGTGACTGGAGAGGAAAGCTGGAAGTAAGTCCTTCTAGGAATCAGGGTAGACCAGGTGACTCAGCCACTTTTGTCAGGCATCATGTCATCTCTTGCCTCCTCCTCTGCAAGGGAAGAAGAAATCTGTCTCCTGGTATAAAAGGGATCAGAGAGGGAAGGGGGCTTTCTGAATCAGCCAGGGAGTTCGAAGACCATGTGAATTTTAAGAGCAGAGTCCATGGCAGGGAGGCTGCAGCCAGCCTTCTGAGTCACGCTGGCCGGCTGTGGAGCTGAGCCTGGAATGTCTGTGGTGGCTGTGGGGGCAGTGGTGGGAGTGGTGAGTCACCATGAGAGCTGGAAGACCCAGCAAACCCAAATGCTCTTCTGCTGCTCCAGTTCTCATTCCAGGGGACCCAACTCAAGACCCCAGAGGGGCTGGGAAGCAGGACTATGCATTCTCTTGCAACAGTACTACCCACCAACCCTTCCCCCCATCTATAACTCCTCAGACACCCCCAACCCCACACACTCTCCACCTGCCTGGGCTTCGGGCCAGTTGGGTGTGTTCCTGCCTCCCATCTCCTGTGTCCTCTCTGATGCCTCATATCTCATAGGCTGGAAATTTTCCATAGTGGGATCGGGGAGCTCTGCCACCTCCAGAGCCATCCCTTCCCTGCCCCTACCCGGTACCTGCACAGGACCCTGCATACCAGAGCACTTCTCTTTGTGGTATGAATGGGCCGGCCCAGCTGTCAGTTGGATTTATTGAACTATTTTGATCAAGTCCAGCAGGCCCTTCCAATTCCCAGAAACTCCCCAAGGTCAGCTTTTCCATTTTCCTGCCTCCCATCATGCCCTGTGGGGGCTCTGTGGGTACCTCCTGGGATTTTGGCTTCTTCTCTGCTCTTCTCCCCTGACCCCACCCATATCGCTCCATTGCTCCTGGGAAGTGTGGAACTTGTGGACTTGAGCAGGAGCTACCTCCCCCTCCCCGCCTGCTCCCAGGGCCCAAGCCACATTCTCCCTTGTCTGTCCACTACAAGACATGAGGGTCAAAGATCAAAGGGAAACTGGGAGGAGGCCAAGGGGGTGTGGTGTGGTGGGGACTTAAATCACAACTAGCCTTCCGAGCAGACGACCCCCAAAACAAACCCATAGAGTACCAGGCAGGGGCTCAGCCTTGTGGAACCCATCGCAAGACCTTCCTTGATTCATTTGGCACCAGACCGAGGGATCCCAGGGAATGATGTCCACCTCTCTGAACACCCTCTGCCTCTGGGCAGGAGCTCCCATGTTCTGACACAAACTCTTCTGAGCCCATGAACTGTGCTGCTCAGCAGGAAGCAAGATCCCAAGCAGCCCACATCCCCCTTGGAGGTCACGTCTGAATTGATGTCTAATCTCTGCCCGCTGGTAGCTGGGAGATGGAATTTGAAGAGCTTGACCAGGGAGAAGTCTTTCTACATGGTGAGAAATGGGTGGGTAGGCAGGAGAGGTTTCTAGGAGGCAGAGATGAGGGGGCCTCCTTGTCCAGGTACCTCCTAGTCCAGGTACCTCTCGCCCACACACGCACTTAATTTCATGCTGGAGCTGCTCCCAGGCTGGGGAGTTCACCTGGAAATGAAAGTGGCCTTTATTAGGCCCTGGAGCTAATAGACAGAGTGTGAGCTTGGCCTTTTATAGTTCCAGGTACTCATGGAGAGTGGAGAAGGGGGAGCCTGGGAAGGGTGCTTGGGGATCTGCCAAAAATGCAGTCTGTGTCCTGTCCGTTCTAGACTGAGAGCCCCTGTGGACAGAGCTATGTGCTTGGTACTTGGAGGAAGGCAAAGGCAGCATGCCAGTCTGAGGGGGGAGACACAGCCCTTAGCCTCAGGAAGCCTCCCTGTGCTGACAGGACACAGCCCTGGCTCTCATCCCTCCTCTCAAAGAGCCCCCACTCTGATGAGGGAAACAAAGCCCCTGCCCAGGAGAGTCCTCCAGTCTTACAGAGACACACAGCAATGCCTCAGGGGTCCCCACTCTGACGGAGGAGCTGGGAATACATCCTTCTCTCCTGTAGGAGAGTAGAGTGCATTTGAAGAGAGGCACTGGGATCTCATCAATCTTTACAACAGAGTTGTAGCTACCCCACCTTCCTCTGACTTCCCCAGGTGTTAATATGCCTCTTTTCCTCACTCTTTCTTGCCCCTAAGCAGGACGACAGCTTGGGTGCAAGTTCTGTTCACCCACTATCACTAGGAAACCCCCATTCTTCATGCTCCCTCGATGTTCTTCAGCCCTTTCCCCAGCCCGCTGGGACACCCCCCTAGGTATTGTGACGGGGGCACTGCCACATCACCAAAGCGATGGGCCCCCATCCAAAGCTGGGATTCAGACCACCGTGATCCCACCCTCTCCCACCCAGCAGTAGCCTATTGCCTCCTAAGAGTGCCCCCTGCTCCACCAGTTAGTGCCACTCTACCCAAGTCTGCCCTCACCAAGTGTACCCTTTCTAACTGAGGGCACCTGTAAAGGAAATAGGGCATAGAAGAATAGTGCCCAGAAGGGAGGAGGGGGAAGAAAAAGGGGATACTTAGGGTACCCTACCCACGTGCAGGCTCCAAACAGCAGCTGGAGATATCCAAATGTTAATCACCAATTAGTGCAGTTCAGGTGGAAAGGGCAACTTTATAATGTGTAAAATGGACTTAATGTGGCAGGACCTGTGGCCTTCATTTCTGTGATAAGATGCTTTTAGGCTAATCAGCGGGTCTATGATGCCTGGATATAAAGGTGCTGCACAGACTTTCTTGAGGCAGGCTCCAAAGTTCCAGAAGGGAGGAGGAAGACACCCCGCTCTTGTCCTCCTGGAAGAGCCAGAAAGGAAGTCTGGTAAGAGAGAAGCTGGGATGCCCTGAGAGGAGGTGGATCTTGGCAGCCCTGAGATGAGCAGCACCCTGGCATCTCCCATTCCCTTCCTCTCGAGGAATAAGAAGTGAGCTCTCATGGTGCCTTTACCACCCGTGTGACAAGGGCAGGAAGATGAGGCCTTGCAGCCCATGCAGCCCTAGGTCTAGCTCTGGTTTTCAGGGCTTAGGAGGAAGGGTCTGCATTGTTTGAGGAATAAGAAGTGAGCTCTCATGGTGCCTTTACCACCCGTGTGACAAGGGCAGGAAGATGAGGCCTTGCGGCCCATGCAGCCCTAGGTCTAGCTCTGGTTTTCAGGGCTTAGGAGGAAGGGTCTGCATTGTTCTTCATCTCTACTGAAGACCCACTGGATGGAATGGGCCAAGAAGCCCTTGGAAGAAGGATGCGGGTCAGACTTCATGAAGGACTTCCCCGAGTAGAGATAGTTAAGCGTGAATCGAGATAGTTAAGTGTGTGTGGTTTTCATTCAGGGCAAGAGGGCTGTGGTGACTAAGGTGACAGCCAACTGGAAAGCAGGAAGGCTGGCTGATGTCAACTTTGGAGGATTCTAAGGGGAGACTCTTGCCAAACCACATGCCTAAGATGTCTAGCCACTGGGGCAAGGAAGGAGGAGGTCTGGGCACACAGGTCTTCACTGTTTCATTCTGCCTGGATCTCTTCCCCACCACCCTCCTCTCACTCCACTCAGACTCCACTTAGAAACAAAACAAAAGGCCCGGCCCGTGGCTCACGTGGGAGAGCGTGGTGCTGACAACACCAAGTCAAGGGTTAAGATCCCCTTACCGGTCATCTTTAAAAAACAAAAAACAAAAAGCAGATTCATCTCTTGGCCAGACTCCATGTCCCTTCTAGTCACTAAATCTAATGCCCCAAGGTGTTTCTCCAGCTTCTTAGGAAAGAGCCAAACCCCAGGGCTCGGCTGCTCCCCATCTTTCAGACCCACCCAGGCTCTGGAGCCCAAGCAGTGGGAAGCCTACCAGCTGCCCCCTCAGCACAGCACTGCCCCCTCATCCTGGCCCTTTTCTCTCCGAGCTCAGGAAATAACCCTTGGAAGATGGTGGCCTTGAAGACCTTCTCCCTGCTGCTGGTGTTCCTGTTCCTGGCACTGGGGCTAGCAGACAAGGAAGAGGGTCACTCCAGGTAGAGGTGATGGGAAGAGAGGGGTCAGCGGCAGGGGAGGGGGCTGGGGGATGACCAGGTTCTGGACTTGTTTCAAGGGGGAGGTTGGAAAGGGAGAGATTCCAGGATAGGAGGAAAGAAGCTCCAGGGGAAACTTGCCAGCAGCCTGAGTGCAGAGCCAGGACAGAATCAGAGAGCACTGTGCTTTAAGAGGCTGACAAAGAAGGGTAAAGCCAGTCTCCATAAAACCTGGAGAAGAGATTGTAAAACTCCTCTTTGGATCCTGTCTGGAGTCACAGCTGAAAAGAAATGAAAAAAAAGAACCAGAGTGTTTATTATGAGCTACAGTTGCAGTGGGAGAGACTGTGGTTAGATCTCTGGAAGGACTTTTCAGAGGTTAAGTGCCTGAAGAATATGGCACAACCTCCCTTCCTAATGAAGGCCTTATCCCTTCGTTGATGCATGCTTTCAATCAAATTTTATCGCGGGCCTCCTGTGCACCAGACACAGGGGATATAAGTGAACGATGGTGCACATATACTTCTTGTCCTCATGGAGCACATTGACCAAGGGGGAAACAGACAAAGCCCCCTTTAGGCATGTTGCAAATTATCGTGAGTACCGTGAGGAAAAGCAGAGAGTAGGACCAGTGAGTACAGGAAGCTCGGATTGTGTTTTGAGGACCAGGAAAGACTTGTCTGAGTACAGAGTTGGGCCTTCTCAGATGTAAGGACAAACCACGTGCCCATGTAAATTTGGCATATGTAAATTTGTAAATTTGAGGCACAGCTGTCAGAGACACATACAAGGAGAGACGGCATCAAGTGGATGTTAAGAACAGAGACCTGTGCCCAGAGTGCCTGGGGATAAACCTGGATCTGCCACCTATGCTGTGTGGTACATTAATCTGCCCCTTAGTTTCCTCATTCACAAAATGAGGACATGGATAGGATCAACCTCGCAGGGGTGTTGTGAGCATGAAATGGTTTTATGAATTGAAGAGCTTAGAGTACTTGAGTCAGAATAAGTGCTTTTATATGAGTTCACTGTTATTATTGTTGAATGTGGACCAAAGTACTGAATCAGGACTGACCAGGGCAAAAGGCGTGAAGGAGGGAATATGTGATTCAGTCCCTTGGGATGAGGGGACCCCAGATCCCTCTTTGCCCAGAACCCAGAGCCACACACATTGAGGATGCAGAAGGTGGGCCCTTGAGCAGAGGATAAAATCCCAGGGCTTAATGAATTGCAGCAGGCTGTCTCCATAAAAACTGACTCCTGAGAGGGGCCGGCCCGGTGGCGCACTGCTACAGTGCGCCGCTTGAGAGCATGGCGGCGCTCCCGCCGAGGGTTCGGATCCCA
>NW_007726561.1:559642-562591 GCF_000696425.1 Galeopterus variegatus | reverse complement strand
GGTCCCGGTCTGGTAGGGGCGCGACACTGAGGGTTGCGATCCGTTGCCGGTCACGAAAAAAGACAAAAAGGGAAAAAAAAAAACCAAAAAACTGACTCCCGAGAAACAAGCCGGTTTCTTCTGAAATCACTGCCTCCTGTAAGTGACGATCACTTATCCTGGCATTGTGACTTTGCCCCCTCTCTGCCCCTTCTCTGGCATCCTGGTTTCTCTCTCTCTCCCCTCCCGGCTCCTCAGAACCTATGCTAAGGTCGGCGGCCCCCGACCTCTAGGCCCAAGGTACGCCGAGGGGACTTTCATCAGTGACTACAGTATTGCCATGGACAAGATCCGTCAGCAAGACTTTGTGAACTGGCTGCTGGCCCAGAAGGGGAAGAAGAATGAGTGAGTCCTTGGTCCATCCCTCCTGTTCCACATGCCCCGGCTGTACCTTCCTACATTCAGACCAGGCAGCCACACGTGGCCACACAGGCCATGCGATGTACAACTCCTGGTGGCGCCTTTCACTAGGCGAGGATGGAGAGTCAGACATGGTGGCCCTAGCCAGGACCCTGACTCAGGCACAGACCCGTCTGGGGGCAGGATGAGGTCTATTCTCCAATCCTTTACTTCTAAGTGGAGGAGAAGGGAAAATGTGTGGGAGCTCAGAGAGGATCCCCAGGTGGCTGGGGACGAAGGCAGGAGGAGCTGAGCTGCTTCCAAAGACTGTTTGTCGGTTGCTGCTTCAGACTTTGGAAACAGGATCAAGCCGTCATCCTTCTCTACTCCAAGCCTCTTTCCCTGCCCTTGCTGTTTGGTCAGCAGGTAGATTCTGAAAAGCTGTTCACTGAAGGCAAGCAGTGAGGAGGTTGCATGGAGAAAGAGGTCCCCTCCGCTCCCAGGGTTGAGGCACCAAAAGATTCAAGCATCCCTGGGCTGGAGACCGTCTGCCATCTCCCCCAGCCCACTGCTCCCTCGTCTTTGTCTTACCAGCTGGAAACACAACATCACCCAGAGAGAGGCCCAGGCCCTAGAGCTGGCCAGTCAATCTAAAAGGAACGAGGAGGCAGCGGGGCAGCAGAGGTGAGTCAGTCCACAGGGAAGGGAGGGAGCAGAGCTCCTGGCCCGCCCCCACCCCATTGTTCCCTCTCCCAGACTCCAGAGCAGGGTCAGGGCCTGTGATAAGCATCCCCTTCCTCTCAGAGTTCAAAGAGAGGTCTTCATGGAGCAAACTCCTGGAGGTCAGCCCAAGCTCCAGGGGGAAGCCATGGAGGAACAGGGGAGGGGTCCTTGGAAGGGTTTCTGAGCCAGGGTTTCTAAGATTTTTTTCAATTTCTTTTCAATTTTTTTTTTTTTTTTTTTTTGTGGCTGGCTGGTACAGGAATTGAACCCTGGACCTGGGTGTTATCAGCATTACACTCTACCAACTCAGCTAACTGGCCGGCCCAAATTTTCAATTTTTAAAAAAAATATTGATGACTTAGTGTGCAGACAGATTCACTGAGTCAAGGAGAGTGGTGGGGAAGGAGAGACCTCAGGACCTGGCCTCCTCACTTCTCCCCGCCAAACTTCAGGAAGGCTCCTTGTGAAATGGGGGGATTCTCCAAGGCCAGTTCCCTGATATCAGTTACCCTCTTTGTGAGGAAAGCGAGGAGCCTTAGGGGTTTTGGAAAGCATTCTGGGATACCTTTAGAGGTGGATGTGTGGAGGGCTGGCCCGTGGCTCACTCGGGAGAGTGCGGTGCTGATAACACCAAGGCCCCGGGTTCGGATCCCTATATAGGGATGGCCGGTTCGCTCACTTGGGAGAGCGTGGTGCTGACAACACCAAGTCAAGGGTTAAGATCCCCTTACTGGTCATCTTAGGAAAAAAAAAAAAAGACGTGGATGGTTGGGATGTCTCACACCAGAATTCTTTGGCTTTGTTTGTATTGAAGAGACCATACTCCCCAGGCAGGCAGAGCTGAGTGGAGCTGGCTACAGAAAGGTGGCTACAGATCTCAAAGCTGAGCTAACTGAGAGGCAGCTGTGTGACTCCCTCCCCACATCTGCGGCTGCCCCTCAGGGTCTCAGGCCCTGTATTTACTCTCTCTGGGTGAGGCCCAGGCTAAAATGGTCTGCTAGAAGCTATCTCTTTTGCAGCTCCCCACCCAAGATCCCCAGTGATGAAGATTTGCTAAGGGATTTGCTGATTCAAGAGCTGCTGGCCTGGGTGGTGGATCAGACAGAGCTCTGCAGGCTCAGGTGAGAGAGTTTGGAGGCTTTGAGCATATTGCACATTGGTTATAAGCTTGACATTCGGGGTCAGGTCTGGAATCAGACCTTTGACCCAACACATGTTGGCAAGTTACTTAGGCTTTCTGAACTATTTAAACCATTTCATGGGATTATTGTGAGGGTTAAATAAGAATGGAATTGAAGAGCTGAGGGCCACATCTGAGGATTAATAAAAGCTCGGTAATGTTAGCAGCTATTATTACGACTTGGACTTCCTCTCAACTTCCCCCAGGTGAGATGCTGCTTGTACCTCCCCTGCCTACCCGAGCTAAGCTGCCCATTCTTTTCTCAGCTTCCCCTCTGCACCTTTGGACCAGGGCACCTTCCCAGTGATGGGAACCTCTATACCTAGAGGCATGTTGCCTTTCTCTGTAGTCACTGCTGGTCTCAGGGGTCTCCTTCAATCTATCTATTATGCCTGAGAGTGAGGGAATAAATATTATGGAGAGACCAAATATTATGGAGAGACCCATCCATAAAGAGTGAGACAGGACTCTCATTCAAGATGCAGACGCTGCGGGCTGGCCCAGTGGCGCACTGCGCTAGTGCACCGCTTGGGAAGCGCAGCGGCGCTCCCGCCCGAGGGTTCGGATCCCACATACAGACCAGTTCCTGCTCACTGGCTGAGCAAGGCGCAGGGGCAACGCCGAGGGTTGCGATCCCGTTGCCGGTCCCGGTCCGGTATGGGGGCGAC
>NW_007726561.1:553592-559632 GCF_000696425.1 Galeopterus variegatus | reverse complement strand
GCGACTCTGAGGGTTGCGATCCGTTGCCGGACACGGAAAAAGAAAAAAAAAAAAAAAAAAGATGCAGACGCTGAGGCACAGAAACCAAAATGCATTCAGACTTTGATACTGGGAAGCTCGGGAGGGACTGAGGGAGCAAATCTGGGACAGGTCCCTGCAAGAGGGTAAGAAGAGAGAGAGGAATGTGCCCAGACCAATGGAGAAGAGAGTATGAGAAAACCTCTGTAGGAAGGTGGGGAACAGTCTCTGTACTTTTGTGAATTATTGTGATTACTTATCATTAAAAAGGTGATTTGGAGGTAGGAGTGGTTGGACTCTGGCTGGGTGCCAGGAGAAAATAGCCTGGCTGATTCCATGTCAATAACGCCCCTCCTCCCACCTTCCCTGCTTTTCCCCCCTCTCTGCAGGTCTCGGTGACTCTGACCAAACCCAGCTCAGGAGTGGACTCTGCCCTTCGCTTACTCAGTTCCTGTCTCAGCCCCACTCCAGAGCACCCAAGAGAAACCAAACCAATAAAGCTTAAGCTGAAATAAGTCAATGTGCCCATTGTGAAAACTTATTTCCATGCCCCCTGAGCACTAACAGGGCATGTTATGTTTGTCTGTGAGTATCTCTGTGTGTGCTCGTGCTACCCAGTGAGAAGGAAACGCGGTTCTCACCAGCCTCTGCTAATTCATCTATTCACTCTGCAGACACTTACGTGTTTGCTAATGGATGCTTCACACTGGGAGGGACGGAGCTAAACCCTGCACATGCAGCAATGAAGGAAACGGGCACAGTCCTTGCCCCTGAGGAGCTTCAAGTCGAGTGATGGAGACAGGTCTTCATCTTCAAACACACGAGCACTTTCACAATCACACAGTGAGCCAAGACATGTGACAAAAGACTGAGGTGCTATGAGAGAGGACAGACAAGCCTATCTAGATGGAGTGGGGGGGGGGATCAGGAAAGCCCCTCTGAGAAAATGACATCTAAGCTGAGTGAGATTTGAAGGATAAAATGGCCAGATGAAGAATGAGTGGAAGGCTGAGTAAATATGAACCAGTGTTATTATTTATTACACAGCAAAGTGGGCGATGGGGAGAAGGGCACGCGAGGAGGCTGGGAAGGTGTGCAGAAGCAGGGCCTTTCAGGTCACGTTAAAGACTGTGGATCTTGGGGCCGGCCCGGTGGCGCACTGGATAGTGCGCTGCTTGGGAAGCGCAGCGGCGCTCCCGCCGAGGGTTCGGATCCCACATACAGACCAGTTCCCGCTCACTGGCTGAGCGAGGCGCGGGAGCAACTCCGAGGGTTGTGATCCCGTTGCGGGTCCCCGGTCCGGTACGGGGGCAACACTGAGGGTTGCGCTCCGTTGCCGGACACGGAAAAAGACTAAATAAATAAATAAATAAATAAATAAAAATTAATATACCTGTCCTAAAAAATTCAGAGGGATTCTCTGAGGCTCCGATGCACGAATTTATGTATAATCCAATCTTCTACAAAGTAAAGTGTTATTCATTGTAAAGTATTATTTTCAGTTCTTAATTTCTTTTTCATTCATTATATGAATAACAGAAGTTGAACATTTATTTGTTTCAATTATGTGGAGCACCAGCTGGACATAACCAATAAAAAGCACTTAATTTTAAGCAAGAAATTGTTATTCTTAAGCATTCTGTAAAGTGTAAAGAAAGGATAGTAACACTTTAATTATTATAGAACAGCCATGTGGAAGTTAGGGATCTTAACTCCTGGCACATCTTGAAAATTGCCAAGAGCCAATAAGTACTTTTTTCTTGCTGGTATTTCTAATTAATGTGTCTACATAAGCAATATTCCACTTATTACCTCACCTGAAGCCTATGATTACCACAAAATCAAGTCTATGTCCTTAATGTTTGGTTATGTTTATAATAAAATTAATATAGCAAGTAAACTAAGCAAACAAACAAAATCCCTTTAAAATTAGAATGGAGCAAATCCTTCCACTAAATGACCAAAGTTGTCTGAGGTTTCTAGAAGGGGAAGGCAGCCCGCCATAGCAAATGTAGCAAAATGTAGGGAATACAGTTTCTCTTCGGTTGAAGGGTGAGTCACTTTGAAAATTTTTTTCTGATGCTTTAATGATATCATAGATTTAAGAGACCTTTGAAAAGTACTGAACACAGTGCACCATATGTCTATAAATTTTTATTATAATTACCATTATTTCTGTTATTACATATATTGCAAATTAGTAGAAATAATTTGCAAGTGTTAATCTACAAGTGACCATGTTAAAAAAAAAATCATTAGTCTCATGAAATACAAGCTATACTAAATTAAGTAGAAAATTAATGACACGTAAGTAAACAAAATATGTAACTTTTTAAAAGAACAATAAATGCAAAGAAACAAAGGCTGGCCAGCCGGTCAGCTCAGACGGTTACAGCACGGTGCTGATAACACCATGGTCCAGAGTTTGATCCCTGTACCAGCCAGCCACACACACACACACACACAAAAAACCCATCAAAAAACCCCAAAAGTCATGGAGTGGTGAACTGGATTGGCTGAAGGGGTGGGCCAGTACCCTAAGTAAGCAAAGTGGGGAGGGTATAAATGATGGGAGGGGTGGAGACTGTGGAAATGGAAGAGACTTCTATTTAGAATTTAGAACTTAATGAGGGTACTTCAAAAAGTTTGCGGAAAAATAGAATTAAAGATATTATGCATATTTCCAGGAACTTTTTTGAAGACCCCTCTTAGAATGCTAGCCTAAAGGCATTCTGCTGACCAAACAAAACATTACAACTGAATTCTGCCTGAGGGCTGCCAATTTGCAGTCTCTGGACTCCAATTGACTTCGACCGTTTCTTCCAGCTCTGACATTTTTAGTTTCCTCTAAACTCCTGAAGCTCCTGGAGTCTGTACCACAGAATTTAGAACACGCCTTTGCTCAGGGGATATAATTTAGTGATTTTCCATAATAGAACTGATTGTCTTGGGGAGCAGTTGGATTTACATTTCTGGGGTCTTGGATGTCTGTGTGTGTGTGTGGTGGGGGGTGTCATTGAATCAAAAAGGGTTAGTTTTTCTCCATTTGTACAATGTTCTTACCATGGGCCAGACATTGTACAAGGCATTTTGTAAACACCATCTGTTCATTTTTTTTTTTAATCACAGTGATCTCACTTAAAGCCCCATCACAACCCTTTAAGATAATGATAACATATAATAATAACTGTTAACCATGCTCTGCTCTGCCTCCAGGAGGTAGGAAATTAAAAGTCCATGCTTTTAGCCACCCTGCCACAAGGCCAATGAGTCACTTAGAGCAAGTGAGGGTATCTGTGATGATCAGCATTCAGTGGTGTGCTGGAGGAGAACACTTGGAGAGTTTTTAAATTGTCAGGAATTTTGTGAGTATGTGTGAAACCATTGGTTACCTGAAATTGGCCATGGTCTGAGTGTTTACACCATAGACATTGGCAGATGCTTCAAGTTTCTCCCTCCCAACCCGGAGATGTGATTATTAAACATTTACCAACATATCATTGATCCTCATATTTTCTCTAAAATGATAAAAGGGAACAAATGTTTCTGAATGATGGGATGAGCACATATGCTTGAGTGTGTCTATGAGTGTGGCTATTGAGTGCCAATGTGGGAGTGTGTGTGCATTTGGGGGCATGAATAGTTTAATCTGAAGTCATGAGTGTGAGTGAGGGGATCAGCGTGTATACCTTAAAGCATCATATGCAGTGAGTCAGAGAATAAGGGAGGAAGCAGGTGTGTCTACATGGAGTCAGTAAGTAGCTAAGGGACCAAGTTTGTGCATGGCGGTGATGAGGATATAAGGTCAGTGTATGTATATGAGAGGCCAATGTGTTTTTTGCATAAAGGGGTGGGTAGGTATATTGGAGGTCAGTATAAAAGGGTGTTTGAAAAGGCTACTATGTGTTGGAGGAGATAAATCTATGTCTGAGGAAGTAAGTTTATGTCTAAGGGGGCTTATGCTGAGTACAGTGTCTGAGGATGTGCGTGTGACAGAGAGTGAATCTGAAGGAATGGCTACAAAGAACTGAATGATTACTCTAGCCTTGGTCCTTGCTTCCGTTAAAATTAGATTTGACTTCAAATAACAGAAAAACACAAAAACCATTGGCTTTAGCAAGATAGAACATTGTTTCTCTTTCTCGTAAACACCCAGAGGGAGGCAGCCCAGGGCTGGTGTGATAGCTCTGCTCCACAAAATCCTCAGGGATCCAGGCTCCTTGGTCTCACCATTCTACGATCCCTAAAGGTCCAAAATGGCAGCTACATGTCTTGCCACCAGTCTCTGCTTCCATCCTCTTTTTACCCTTTTACTCAGAACCTCTCTGATAACATTATTCACATTCATGACTTAACTGTGCTGATTCCAGATCTGTAGCCCAGCCCAGTTCTTGCTGTAGAACTTCATACCAGTATATCCAAATGCCAATTGGCCATCTCACCTGTGATGTCCCACAGACCTTACTTTTAACATATTCAGAAAGTCTTCATTATTTCCCCAACTTCCTGTTCATCCTATCACCCCAGTCTCTGAATGGCCGCCTCCTGTTGTCCCAGCTGGAAAATTGTGCAACCTCTTACTTTCCCCACCCCTGCGGACCCCATCGATCAGTTTTACCACTCCACCTTGTGTATGTGTGTGTGGCTGGCAGGTAAGAGGATTCAACTCTTAACCCTGGTGTTATCAGCACCACACTCAAACCAACTGAGCTAACTGGCCAGCCCACTCTACTTCCTTAATATCTCCTGAATCTGTCCTGCTCTCTCTGTCCTCACTGCCACTATCTTAGTTCTGGCCCTCATCAGACCTAGCTTGAATTATCACAACTGACTTTAAAAGTCCAGGTTGCCACTAGAGTAATTTTTCTTTTTTGTTATTTCGTTATTTGGAGTAGTTTTTCTAAAACAAAAATTTGATCTTATTACTCCCTGACTTGAGTCCTTTATTAGCTCTTTGTTAGACTCAATAATGCCATCAAAATCTCCTGTGGAGCTTTCTAAACACACAAATAACTGATTCCATCCCAGACAATGAATAACAGTCATAACTGATATTTATTATGTGCCAGGCATTGCACTAAATGCTTTATTACATATTTTCTCACTTAATCCTCACAACTTCACAAGTAGGTATTATTCTATTTCACAACTGTGGATAGTGAAACACAAGAGATTAAGGAATTTGCCGGAAGTTACTAGACTATATGTAGTGGAACTGAGCTATGGAGCCAGGCATTCTGCCCCCAAAGATAAAGGTGTGTATGTGTGTGTGTGTCTGGCCGGTATGAGGATCCGTGTGTGTGTGTGTGTGTGTGTCTGGCCGGTATGAGGATCTGTGTGTGTGTGGCTGGCCGGTATGAGGATCCGTGTGTGTGTGTGTGTGTGTGTCTGGCCGGTATGAGGATCCGAACCCCGTAGATCCTAGTGCTACAAGGCTGTACTCTAACCAACTGAACTAACGGGCCATCCCCAAAGCTAAAGTCCCTAAGTGTAAGGCCCTCCCAAGTCAGAATTTCTGCATTTGATTCCAACAGGTAAGCTCCGTTAGAGTAGAATGGATTCTGTCTTAAGTTCAATATGAAATCCTCGATGGCCACAACAACGCCCGGCACTCAGCAGGTGGCCCATGAGCATTTGCTGACCTCCAGGCGATGGAATGGCAGTCGCGGGATGCCCGGGGCCCGAGGCACCCACGTGGGCGGGACGCGCAGGGCCCCACAACAGCGGCCCAGGCTCCGCGTCCCCGCGCCCGTCGGCGAGGGTCCGGACCGAGCGCAGTCCCCGCGCCTTCCCCGCCGCCGGGCTTTCAGGGACTTGGCCACTAGAGAAAGGCCGGGCCGCGGCGGCCGTGGCCGGGAGAGACTCTCAGCCCGCGGCAGGAAGTGGGGAGCGTGGCTTCCGGCGCGTGCAGATGACGTAGTCCCGTCTTCCGCGTTAGGGAGCCGGCGGCGGAGCTGCGGACTCGGAGAGCTGGGGTCCCGGCAGCCGGGCGGCCCGCGGGCCCCGCTGTACCGTACATCCG
>NW_007726561.1:546921-552607 GCF_000696425.1 Galeopterus variegatus | reverse complement strand
CCCGTCTTCCGCGTTAGGGGGCCGGCGGCGGAGCCGCGGACTCGGAGAGCTGGGGTCCCGGCAGCCGGGCGGCCCGCGGGCCCAGGGCGGGGATGCACCGCCGCGGGGTGGGAGCCGGCGCCATCGCCAAGAAGAAGCTTGCCGAGGTGAGGGGGGGAGAAGGCCGACCCACAGCTCACCCGCGACCCGCGAGAGACCGAATTCTCCCGGAGCAGAGTTCTGTAATCTTAAATTGCCTCCCAGCAGAATCTGAGACAGGTTTATCGGGCCCCAGGGAACTGAGTTGCTCCAGTTCCGGATGGATTGGAGTGTTAGCATCCCCATATCCACCTGCCCTTTCCCCCACTTCTCCAAACTTGACTACAGACAGGAGTCGTCGATTCTACCCCTGTTCTTTTCTCTAAAAAGCCATTTAAGAGAGAACATCCTCTTTTCATACTTCATCTGTGGCAGCTCAAGTAGGAGCCCCCAGCGTCCACTCTCTCAATTCATGCCGGTCTCTTTGTCTGACAGGCCAAGTATAAGGAACGAGGGACTGTCTTGGCTGAGGACCAGCTGGCCCAGGTGAGTCGGTTGGAGGGCTACAGGTAGGAAGTGAGACATAACAGGGCTGGTCAGAACACCCTTGTCTAGATTGAACTAGAGATATGATGTCTGGGCTGTTGAGATCTTTTAGGTGACTTGCTAATGACGATAATAGCTAACATCTTTGAGTGGTTACATGCTTATAACGTCGTCCCAGGCACTTGTCCATTTTCTTTACGTACACTATCTCGTTCAATCCTCATTACATTCCCATACGAAAGGAACTCTCATTCTCAGTTTGGAATCGAAAGCGCTGAGGCATTAAGTAATTTATCCAAGGTTATAATGGGTAGTGGGTGGTAGAGCTGTTTGATTTAGGTCTTTGGGGTCTTTTACTTTATTTTTTAATTTTTATTTATTTAATTTTTTTAAAAAGATGACCGGTAGTGGGATCTTAACCCTTGACTTGGTGTTATCAGCACCACGCTCTCCCAAGTGAGCCATGGGCCGGCCCTTGCGGTCATTTACTTTAAATGCCTCAGAATAAAGTGAAACCTATGTCTAACCTGTGGCACTCACCACCACCATCATAACATCTAGGCACACACCAGGAGGGTGTGTGAGTGATGGGGGTGCAGCTCCTGCACAGTTTCCTTCTCTAATACTTCTCTTTTCTGTACATGCTCTGCCTTTACTCTGTTATTGTGGTTGGTGCAGAAGACAAGGAAGCAGTTAAGCAAGAAAATAGGCCCATGAATTGAGGAAAAATAGACACAAGCTGTGCTCCTCAAAAGCTCCCACTCATAGGGGAGATGGCATTCAGGAATCAACTGAAAATGGTGATTAAAAGAATGTGGAGGTTTCTAAAAGTTTTATGTGGCAAATGAGAAGATGTTGAGCCAGGAGTGGTTACAGTTGATGGGGAAGAAGATGAGTTTTGTTAATTAGGTAAAGAGAGTGAATAATACAAATAAAAAGTCAAAATCCCCAAACCTTTTGTATTATTTAGCTTTGGAATGCGATCTGGTAGACTCACAGTCCTGCTTGAGGGATTTTTTTTTTTTTTGGTGGCTGTCTAGTTTGGGCCTGAGGGATTGTTTACTTGGAGTTGATCACCAAGATGACTCAAAGGTTAAGCAATCATTACACTTCCAGTTATGCCAGGCTTCATTTTTTCCTATCCAGCCTGTCTGTCAGTGGCTGAAAATTTCCCACTGCATGAACACTGCATTCCCTCACTGCTAAGACAAAATGGATTATTAGGTGCACCTTCAATTTAATACCAGTTTTTCTGGGAAAAAGAAAAGCACCACATTCGATGTACATGTTGATTATTAGATGCATCCTGACTTTAGAACAGGAACACATGAAAAAAAAATGTGTATTTTAGAATTGAGGAAATACAGTACAGCATCTTGTTTCTGCTGACAGCAGAACTGTGAAGGAGAGGCAAGGATTGAAAGAGAGGGAACAGTAAATAACATAATGGTAGGCCTGAAGGAGACAGGTTATTTCAGCCTTTGCTCTGCTACTGACTAGGGACTTATTTTTGGCATCTGATTATCATCTGGTTGGGCTGCCCTTAACCTCCTTGTCCATCCAACAGATGTCGAAGCAGTTGGACATGTTCAAGACCAACCTGGAGGAATTTGCCAGCAAGCACAAGCAGGAGATCCGGAAGAATCCTGAGTTCCGGGTGCAGTTCCAGGACATGTGTGCGACCATTGGGGTGGATCCTCTGGCCTGTAAGGAGTTGTCTGTAGAGGTCCAGTGTTCTCATAGGGTTCCTAAGGGACAGCCCACCTAGTTGTCATCACCACTGTTGGGGCATCCTCTAGAAGGGCCTGCTGAGAGATCCACAGGGTGTCATCTGAAGGGAGTGCCTAGCAGGATGGGTAGTGCCAACTCTGAAGGGGAAGAGGGAGAGGCTGAGTGCAGGCTGAATAGCCGGTGTCCATGACCTTACCTTGAATGATCTATAGTGGGATTTTTAATGGTATTTACCTCCTTTATTAAAAAAATGTCTAATTTTAATAAAAGTAGTATATTATCATGCAGTCAGTCAACAAAGAGCTATATAAAGGAGGAAGTGTAAGTCTCCTGGCCCTGTCCCATAATTGCATAGATAAGTACTATTGGCAGTTTAAGGTGTATCTTTCTGGGCACTGTCCACATAAACTTTTACATATATGGTATTATAATTACTACTCTATAACCTGCACTTTTCGCTCAATATTGTCAGCAGTGGATTTTTGAATACCAAGTCTGCTTATTCTTTCTCTTAGCCTTGTCTAGACCATATCTCCCATTATATTTCACTATGTGCTTTGGGAAAGGAAAACTCATTTTTTTGGTATATTGAGTCTGAATTAGCAGCCATGTAGAAATGACTTTTCTTTGCCCACCCTTTGGAACTGTCTGGGCCTGTTCTTCAGTAAGAGTTATCAAGAGTCACATTGTTTCAAAAGATCCGAAGTAGCAAATGGAGCAGAAGGACTCAGGGCTAGGTAGGGAACACTTCCCATAGAATAGATGGTTTAATCCAGGTTTGAAAGAAGGGATGTAAATTAATGCATAGCCTAGCTTTTGTTTTTCTGTCTTGTAGCTGGAAAAGGATTTTGGTCTGAGATGCTTGGTGTGGGGGACTTCTATTATGAGCTGGGTGTCCAGATTATTGAAGTATGCCTGGCCCTGAAGCACCGGAATGGAGGTGAGGATGGTGCTAGGTCCTGTGGACTTAGCTTTGGACTTTTCAGAGAGGGAGAAAACCTCAAAACATGATTTTTCCATCCTGAAATCTGTAGGCCTGTAATGTCTTGAGAAGCTTATTTATTTATTTATTTATTTGAGAAGCATTTTAGCTGTTTCCTGCAACTGAGTCCATAGCAGGTCTCCATGGCTAAGGGTAAATAGAATTACCTGAATGATTGTCTCTGTTCTCCAAAGATCTTTGTCCAGGAAGGTCTCGTCCCTAGTCATTACAGAAAATAGGAAGGAGGTAGGAAATCGGCCTTTTTACCTGATGTATGATGTGTCTGGGTTATGATTTTCTCAGTAACTATAGGCCTGCACTTCCTTTCCATGGCATGGTGATACCAGCTGAGTCTCTATGCTTCCCAAAATGGGACCTTAAAAATGGTCATCTGCGGTGTTGATAACACCAAGGTCAAGGGTTCAGATCCCCATACTGGCCAGCTGCCAAAAAAAAACCCACCACAACAAAAACTAAAACAAAAAAGGGCATCTGGTGGTGGTGCTGTCTTTCTTAACAAACACATTGAATGCTCTGTATTGAAGTGAAAGAGAGAAAGAAGACTTTTTTCTTCTTCTTTTTAAATTTTTTTTGGTGGAGGATGCAGGCAATGAAGAGAAAAAAAACTTAAAACCAGTTATAAATCATTACTATAAATAGAGCCAGCCTTGATGTCAAGAAAATATTGTGGTTTTCCAAAGATGATGCTGTCTTTGTTTTTAAGAGGAGATTTTCTGAAAATCTGTTGAAAGTCCTGACAAGGTCTTGGAATACATTTCTTATATAATGGTCAGTTATTTTATAAGGAAAGACACGAAAGAAATGTAGGAACTAGAATGCTCTTTGCTACTTGTAGGCTCCTGGAAAGTAATGACAGTCCATTTATTTAAAGTGGTTACAGCCATAATCTCTTCATCTGCTTTCTGATCCCCCCTCCAATAGGTCTGATAACTCTGGAGGAACTACATCAACAGGTGTTAAAAGGAAGGGGCAAGTTTGCCCAGGATGTCAGTCAGTAAGTCTTGCCTTCCATCCCCTTAGAGGATAGAAGGACGTTTTTAAAAATCAGATGGAAATCTTTTCTCCCTACTACTCATATGTTTAGGCTAGCTTAGGAATCATTTTTATTCCTCTGTATGATCAGAAAAAATACATTTTTATTTTATAAAACAGAAAATACAGAGATATAAAAAAGAAAAAAAACACCCATTATTTCTCAACTAAGAGATTACAGTTGTTATACATTTTGGTGTGTTTCCTTCTAAACATGTTTTCATGTATACATATATATTATTTTTTAACATAGTTGGGACTGTGTGCTCTTGAGATTGTTTGATGCCAAGGAGATTAGAATAAGTGCCTATAAAGGCTGGGGAAGGAAGTGGGGGTGAGGTAATGGGGTATCAATTGACTTGGTTCACCAACCTCTATGTGTAAGTTCAATTTGAGAAAAGATAAAAGGCTGTTTTAGATGTAGCTCCCAAGGAGCCACCCTAGTATGAGATCATGAAACCTGGAATATTCAATATTCAGAAACAAAGTGATGGCAAAAGATTTCTAGCCATACTCATTGCAGATTCTCATGAAGGGAGTGTGAGTTAGTGCCTGTAATGATTTTACAGATTTTAATTTGCTCTTCTAGAGGGTTGGAGAAATCTACCTTAAGTTTCCCTTTCCCTGCTGGTTAGGTGATAATACTTTTGGGCTTTGGTAGAGGTTGTAAACTTTTAGCGTATGGGCCGGAAATATGATCTATACATTGATTTGCATTTTTTTTTTTTCTTCACTAATTTGAGTTAGTTGTCAACTAAGAGATCAGGAAATCTGGCAGTACTGGGCCTGAATTTCCAAATAGCAATAATCAGCTGGGTTGCCCCCTTTAAAATGGATAAGCGTTCTCTAGTTTGCCATAGTTCACACTACTCCCTATTGTCTCTTCAGCTTACTCATTCACATTTTCTGAAGGCCTCCTGTAGGCATATTTTCGACCTCTCTCTGGGTATTGGAAATGAATGGTTTGATGAGTGGAGAGCGACTCCTATACCATGTCCCTTGAATGTTCAAGCACCATTTGGTGCTCTTTAACCCTGCCTTTTTAATGATATAGTTGAGTGTTCAGCCTTTTGAGTATTCTGTCAGGGTGTTCTGCCCAGGGCAGAGTTGAAACTGTGTTATTGTTAGGTCTGATCTGCCAAGGGTCTCTAAGCAGTTCTTCCTCACCTCAGAGACGACCTGATCAGGGCCATCAAGAAACTAAAGGCACTTGGCACTGGCTTTGGCATCATCCCTGTTGGTGGCACTTACCTCATTCAGTCTGTTCCAGCTGAGCTCAATATGGATCACACCGTGGTGCTACAGCTGGCAGAGGTACTGGTGTGCCTTCTGAGAGAGAGAGAGAGAGAGAGAGAG
>NW_007726561.1:542236-546308 GCF_000696425.1 Galeopterus variegatus | reverse complement strand
GGTGCTACAGCTGGCAGAGGTACTGGTGTGCCTTCTGAGAGAGAGAGAGAGAGAGAGAGAGAGAGAGTGTGTGTGTGTGTGTGTGTAAGGGACAGTGTGGGATGGGAGTCTGCAGAAGTTCTGATCTCCTCCTCCCTATGACTCAGGCCTTTTTCTGAGGCTGTCTTACGGATGAACTACTCAAACCTGTGCTTATTCAGCAGACGTTTATTGAGCAGCTACAGTGCAAAGCACTGGGCTAGGCTATGGGGCGTTCATGAAGATAGGTATGATATAGTTCCTGCTCTCAAGGAGCTTACAGTCTAGTCAGGTAGACAGACATGCAGACAACTAACTATATTGCCTTGGGTCGAAAGACTCTTGATGTCTTCTTAAACTACTTTATGGATTTTTCAAAACAGATTTTTAATTTTGTTTGCCATCCCCTCATTCCTCAGCATGCCTTACACATGTTCTGTCTTCCCCCAAATCCCCATATGTATTTAGGGAAGACATGTTCAGTTCTCTTAATTCTATAATATAAAACAAAACTAAATAAGGGAGGGGCTTTTCTATGTTGGGGGAATGGGTAAGGTGAGGCAGAGAAAGGGCTGAATATGTAAATATTTTAGATTAACAGTTTATGATTATCAGCATTCTCTCCTATGTTAATCATTCTGAATCTTCCCTTGTCATATTCTAGAATTCTCTGCGTAAGTCTAACTTAATATCTTAGTACCAAAGAACCCACTTTTAAAGACTGAACCCACCAACTTATTTCTATCACCATGAAAGTCACCTTTCTCTCTCTGTCTCTATTGGGACCTCTGAACATTCTTTTTCTGTGCTCTCTTAGGCTTGGCCCAAGGGCAGTTCTTCCTCCTGTCTGGATAAATCTACTGTTCTTGGGCAGATGCTGGGCTCTAAGGGAAAGTGAACTATCAACTGACTGAATTCCCATTCTTCCTTCCTTCAGAAAAATGGCTGCGTGACTGTCAGTGAAATCAAAGCCAGTCTTAAATGGGAGACCGAGCGAGCACGGCAGGTGCTGGTATGTGACTTTGGAATATCCCAGAAAAGATGGGTCCCAGATGGGAGGAGGTGGGTGGATAGGTTCCACACAGGCAGGAGCTTCAACCTTGCTTTGCTGGCCTCTTGCCTTGAGGGCGACTGCTGCCACACTAGAAGTAAGCCCAGTATTTCTCTGAAGATGGCATTCAGAAGGTGTAACTCACTAAGGCAGGCTTCCAGCCCTGGCCTGCATGTAATACCAGACTGCCACTGCTCCTGGGCAATCACCAACACTGGCTCGCTGTCCTGGATGCTGAGCCCAGAACTGCTGGTCAGGGGGTTAATATAGTTTGTATCAGAAGTAACACCGTTAGTACAGAGTGAAGGGAATTATGAAACTACTTATGATAATTACATGTCCATAATTATACACTAAGCATTATATTGCATATGGTATAGTTATATATATATAAGTTTTATGGTACCAATGAAAGACTGATGTTGTAAAGAGGGAGCAGCATGAGAATGTAGGAGCCCTGGCTTCAGTACCTTTTTCCTTATCCAGGCAATTCAACCGTCTAGACTTAATTTCATTTGTAAAATTGGGATAATGTCCACCTAATGATATTGGGCAGAACCAACCCATCTTAAGCATATTTCCAGCTCTAGAGTGAGTCCATTTTAGCACGAAAATGGTCCTTCATGTCTGTTACCCAGTAAGTTAAAGATAGCTAGAACAGTGATCTCCACTTTGTTTCAGGGAAAGGAGGCAGAGAGTGATTTGCTCAAGGCCATTCAACAAATACTTCTGTAGCCTTATTTTTTTTTTTATGGCTGGCTGGTACCAGGATCAAACCCTTGACCTTGGCGTTACCAGTGCTGCACTATAACCAACTGAGCTAACTGGTCAGCCCTGTAGCCCTCCATTCTTTCCATTACATCCCACTATGCTGGCTTTACCATCTTCCCCAGCAGCACAAGTTAAATGTCTTGGTGGCATTTTTCACACCTCAAAGGACAGGGCAAAACAGATCATTCCAGTTTGGTTGTGGAAACGTGAGAAGGCACTCATGTAGATTTACTTTGAAAACCTGACTCAAGCCAGAATAGGTTTGGGGATTGGTTATCTACCCTGCTTCGTCTATGGAATCTCTCTCCCCTTTCTCAAGTCAATCCCCCTTTTTCCTCCAGGAACACCTGCTGAAGGAAGGGCTGGCCTGGCTGGACTTGCAGGCCCCAGGGGAGGCCCACTACTGGCTGCCAGCTCTCTTCACTGACCTCTACTCCCAGGAGATCACAGCTGAGGAGGCCCGACAAGCTCTCCCCTAACTCTGAGTGTGTGGAAGGACTTACAGCAGGAGGCAGGGAGAAGAGGGAGGACTTATTGAATAAACCTGGACAATTTTGTTTATAAAAAAAAAAAGTTCCAAGTTTTTCTTTATTCCCCCAATATTTTATTTTTAAAAGTGCCTTCAGGGGCCGGCCCGGTGGCGCACTGCTACAGTGCGCCGCTTGGGAGTGTGGCGGCGCTCCCGCCGAGGGTTCGGATCCCACATACAGACCGGCCGCTCACTGGCTGAGCGAGGTGCGGGAGCAGCACCGAGGGTTGCAGTCCCGTGGCCGGTCCCGGTCCGGTGCGGGCGCGACACTGAGGGTTGCAATCCGTTGCCGGACACGAAAAAAGACAAAAAGACAAAAAAAAAAAAAAAAAGTGCCTTCACATTGCATCGTTATTGGAGAAAACCTCATTTATCCGGTAAGGATAACCTGAGTAACAGATAACAGCAAGCACATATGACTTGCACAGGTCATCTACAAGTTCTTGGAACAGCTGGGCCTAGAATGCAGACTGTCTTGTCTCCCGGCCAGATGGTCTAGTCCTTTTGTAGCTGTGAGATGTAAATTACAGCCTTTGCTAATTCAAACTTCTTCCTTATAAAATATTCCTTATCTCAAACTAGCAGACCCTAATGGACGAGTAAATAATATTCACTCTTTCAGTCTTCCTCTGCAGAGGCTCCAGATTATGACAGACTCAGCTGTGAGTGTGAAATAAAGTCAGTGTTAAATGGTGGCTAAACTGGAGGAAAGAAAACAGTGGAATTTGAGGGGAATCAAACAATAAAGAACAGTGTTTTGTTTTTCAAGTTCCCTACTGGCTTTCCCTCCTATACTGACCACCAGTCCCCTCTACCCTCAGTGGTGAGAAAGAGAATCATTTATTGAACACCTACCCTGTGCTGTTTTACATACACGTCATTTAATCCTCACAACCTTAAAGGTTAAGTAGGTATCCTTAACTTCACAGATGATGAATCAAAGTAATTTATCAGGGGCCACCAGCTTAAGCAGAGCCAAAGCTAGAGCCCAGGTCTATTAAGCTCAGAGCTCAGGCTTTCCCACATCACTGCTTTGCACAGTACAGGCTGGCAGGACAGATTGTGTGTAGACATTTCCTTCTACACATGGTCAGCCAAGATGAAAAGCCTCTGTGCCAGAAAACAAGAATCTCCTATAAAAAACAGGAGAGGTGGTGATGAGGTAAGAGGCCAGAGTTTAAGGCTCACGCAATCTTCACGGTCTAAATGTTAAATTCCTAAGCAGCGCTGGTTTAGTACAAAAAACCCGAAAATCCAATCGTTTCTCCATACTGAGAACCATTCTCTTAGCAGGACAGATACTGTCCGGGTCCAACTTTACCTCTGGCCTGTCCTTGTAGGCCATGCTAACTCCCCAAAGCTTCAGAGGTGTTTCTTTGGATGCCACTGAGGCCAAGACAGCATTCCCCTCACTCATGGCCAGAGCCACAGCTTCAAAAAAAGGACTACTTCGGGCCGGCCCGGTGGCGCACTGGATAGTGTGCCGCTTGGGAAGCGCGGCGGCGCTCCCGTCCGAGGGTTCGGGTCCCACATACAGACCGGTTCCCGCTCACTGGCTGAGCGAGGTGCGGGAGCAACACCGAGGGTTGCGATCCCGTTGCCGGTCCCCGGTCCGGTACGGGGGCAACACTGAGGGTTGCGATCCGTTGCCGGACACGGAAAAAAAGACAAAAGACAAAAAAAAAAAAAAAAAAAAAAAGGAC
>NW_007726561.1:527716-541431 GCF_000696425.1 Galeopterus variegatus | reverse complement strand
CGTGTGATACATTTGTTTTAGTTAAGCTTATCTCTACTTTGTGAAATAGTGATATTTAATAATTAAGCACTTCAGGGCCGGCCCGGTGGCGCACTGGATAGTGCGCCGCTTGGGAAGCGCGGCGGCGCTCCCGTTCAAGGGTTCGGGTCCCACATACAGACCGGTTCCCGCTCACTGGCTGAGCGAGGTGCGGGAGCAACACCGAGGGTTGCGATCCCGTTGCCGGTCCCCGGTCCGGTACGGGGGCAACACTGAGGGTTGCGATCCGTTGCCGGACACGGAAAAAAAGATAAAAGAAAAAAAAAAAAAAAGTACTTCATTTCTAATCAGTAAAAAACATGTCACCAATAGCTCCCTGCCCCCACCATCCCATGTAACTTTTCAACTTCCAGACAATTCATTGAGCACTTTGCTTCTCCCTGACAACTGCAAGCCTAGGTGAGGTGTGGTTGTGGAGAGGATCCCATTCTTCCTTTACAGAAACCCTCCCACACCCATAGGCGCTTCCTCCTTCTGCCAAAACAAACTTTATTGCACCAAAAAGAAAAAAAATTCATTTATGTACAGTCAGATATAAAGACATCTCTTTGACTCCTGTGCATATATTTCCTCAACTCAAGATTAGGGCGTAAAAGTCAGGCTGCTACGCCAGACATGCTCTGCCCCGTGGCAGGGCCAAGGAGAGGATTGTCACTGGAAAGTGGAAACACTTAAATGGATGACAGACAACACTGGACCCACAGACCAAGGGCATTCTTCTAAGCCCTGGACTAGCTCTGGGAATGGAAGAGGGAAATTTGGAAGCAGGGTCCCTTTTTGAGTCTATGTGAAGAGACCCAGCCTTCAGGTATCCAAGATCAACTTCCATTCCCCTGCCCACCCACTCCCTGTCCAGTTTCTTTGCCTCCTGCCCTCCCAAGTAGAACATTCTCCTTTGTGCCCACCCTCCCCCCACCTCAGTTCCCCCTAGAAGTTCCATGATCCACAAGGCAGAGATCTTCATAGCAGCGGGCAGGGCAGGTGTACATTATCCTCTGCCTTACCTGTGACTGGATACTGACTGAGGCCCTGCGTCACATGGATCACCAGTACCCCATAGTAACAATCTGAAGTACAGGGAGAACACATCAAAAAGGGGAAGGATGGATTCCCTTGATGCCCAGTATTACAGGGCACCGAAAGCACATTCTTCTGAGCCAACCAGCCAAAGGATCACTGCAGCTAAATACAGATAGAGAAGCAACACAGCCAGGCAGAACACCCATCAGAGCCAGTGACAAAGAGCAGCTAGAAGGGAGGGGGAGGGGAAAGAAGGGGAGGAGTCTCCAGAGTCCCAGCCCCAATCCCCTTCTGCCATTGGCTACCCTTGCTCCCCACAAATCCCTGGGGTTTGAAATGAGGAGGGGGGCTACAGGCTGGGGTGAAAATACACAAGGACAGCCAAACAAAATACAATTAGAACTAGCATCAGTCTCCCCCCAGTACCCCACCCCCAAGAGAAATATCCTCATTGTGACTAGCATTTATGAAAATCCGTAAGAGACTATTATATGTAGTGGCTCTAATCCCACACAGAGCAGCTGCCTGTGTTGAGACTTTTCAAATCGGTGATTGCGGGAACAAACAGTATTTTCAACTTCTTATGGTGCCTGTGCAGGCTTTACCAAGACCTTGGTTCAGTCCCAGTCACATTTACCTTGTCTTAAATCTAGAAAAAGGTGAGGGAATGGGGGGCAGGGGAGAAAGGTGCTCAGGTGCTAGGTAAAGCTTACTCATCAGCAGCCTAGACTCCACCACTGTTCCTTCTCTTTGGTCTGTCTAGAACAGTGACTATAAATTAGGAAAAACAAAATTATGCTGGCCCATGGGAAATAATGGGGGAGGGGAGGCAGGGAGGAAAACGGCATTGGGAAGCCCTGCTTCAAGACTGAAGACAGACAGACAGACAACCACCCAGACTGCTTAAGTGTCACAGACAGCCCCCCACCCCACGCTCCCTTCCAGATGTACCCATAAATCACTTGGGCACACTCCCTCTAGAATTGCAATTTCTGTCTTCCACCTGTTCCTAAGGAGCTGGCCCTGTGGAGAGGTGTGTTGGTTGTTTTGTTTTTGCCAGAGGCCCTCACCCTAGGCGCTCCTGTAAAGGTACCTTGGCCCCTGATATGGGATGAACATAGCCCCAGATGTTCCAGTGCCAAGAAGGTCAGATGAGGAACAGCCCCCACTCCCACACCCTGGGATCCGAGCTTGCTTGTTCTTGTCATCTTGTGGGATGACGTCACTTTTGGAGGGAGATACAAAGTGCCTCTCCGTCCCTGGGGTGGGGGAAGGGACTCTGCTGGGACTCTTGAGTGGGGGCAGGGGAGAGGGGAGCAGGGTCTAAACCCGCAGGCTCCCATGCAGGTCTGTCTCTGTCCCAGATGAACTGCTATCAGAGTCCATTTCGGCGTTCTCATTATGGAGCCTCTCCAGCACTTTCTGACGAATCAGTCCCAGACGCATCAAGAGGGACTGGTAGTCAAAGTGGCCCCGCTTCTCTCCAAAAGGGTCCTGTGGGGGAAAGGAGACAAGGGGGATGGAAGATGCAAGTCTGGGTGGCTCACCCTAGAGAGAGCAGCTTTCGGCCCATGTCAAAGGCAAGCTGAACTTCTGAGCCATGGGAACAGAGGAGGGCAGCGCATAGGACAGGCAGTCCTGAATGGCAGACAACATAATCTCATTTAGGAATACAGTCAGCCCTTCATATCTGTGGGTTCTGTATCCACGGATTTTGAAAATATTTGGGGAAAACACATGTACAGATTTTTTTCTCCTTGTCATTATTCCCTAAATAATACAGTACTATTTACGTATCATTTACATTGTATCAGGCATTATAAGTAATCTAAAGATGATTTAAAATATACGGGAGAATGTGTGTAGATTATATGCAAATACTATGTCTTTTTAAATCAGGAACTTGAGCATTCATGGATTTTGGTATTCAAGGGAGGTCCTGGAACCAATATGGATACTGAGGGATGACTGTATTATAGAACATTTACTGCCCCAAATAGGTCTAGCTTGGGCTAACATTAAAATGTGTTTGCATTCCTCAAAAGCAAGCCAGTATGCCAGAGGGGACACAGTGAGTGTGAGATAGCTAGGGAAGAGAAATTCAAGATGAGAACTGTAATCATTAAGTGTGCCTGTGTTTTCTTCTTTTTTTTTTTGTAGCTGGCTGGTAAAGGGATTCAAACCCTTGACCTTGGTGTTATTAGCACCACGCTCTAACCAACTGAGCTAACTGGCCAGCCCTGTATTTTCGATTAACCTCATAAAAACCACAGAAGAAAAAAATTGTCTTTCATTCCCTATACTCAAAAAGGGTAATCTGCTTTCCGAAGGTCACAGGCAGGTCTAGAATTCAAGAGTTCTGACTTCTAGATAAGCACCTGTACTCTTCCCCAGGGACCTGTCACTATATTCCTGTCCATGTTTCTGGGTATCACTCCAGGGCCACCTAGCCTGGATCTTAGTCTTTGTCATTCTAGATCAAAGATCTCTAAACATGTTGTAGAAAGGTTTACCTGTTCTCTAAGTCTCAAAAATAACTATGGTTGGGGTGGGTGGTATACAAAAAAAAAGGAGTTTAAAATATTATATCGGGACTTTGGCAGCAAAATGGTCTGGCCAGGGTTCAAATAAATGGAGACCCGTTTCCCGGGTAGTCACAAAAAGATACACAATTTCCATTCTCTTGCATTCTGTTACTTCTCTCACAAAAGCCCCTCACACACTTTTGCCTACATATTACCCTCATGAGTGGGTTGTGACTACAGCTCACAATTTTTACTCACGACAGTTATATTCCCCAAAGTTGAGTTCCACACTTACTCTGGAGCTGTCAATTCCTCAAATCTTCCTTCTTTCATTCTTGGCTCCACTTCCCCCATTCTCCTCTTCCCCAGACACTGCCCCTCCCTTCCTGTCCTTATCACAAGTTGTTTTTCCTTCACAGACTAAATATTGGTAATGCTGTTGGATACCAACAATGACAAATCTTGATGAGGAACAAACTAAGGCATGCATCTTCTATATACTCTTGGTAGGGGTTCAGAAACAAGTTAACTCTGAGCCTGCCTTGCCCTTTGAGCTTAAACGAGGCAGTGGAATGGGAAGCCCAGACACTGCCCCTCCCTTCCTGTCCTTATCACAAGTTGTTTTTCCTTCACAGACTAAATAATTGGTAATGCTGTTGGATACCAACAATGACAAATCTTGATGAGGAACAAACTAAGGCATGCATCTTCTATATACTCTCGGTAGGGGTTCAGAAACAAGTTAACTCTGAGCCTGCCTTGCCCTTTGAGCTTAAATGAGGCAGTGGAATGGGAAGTCCTTAAAGGCAGGATAGGGAAGCTACCATTTATAAGGAGCACCAGAGGAAATAAGACCTCTCTCTACTCCTATTGCTGTTGGTGTTGGATGAGTGAGTAAAACCGCCCAAGAAGAGCCAGAGTGAGCTTTAAGAGATCTCAGACAACTATCCCACTTCTAAGCAAGACCACCAATAAGTGAGCTGAAGACACAAGAACTGATCCTCCAGGACAGAAGGAGGGTTCTCATCCTCTTCCCAAACAGGTTGTTTATATTTGAGTCTATCTACAATTTGGTCAGTACAAACCTCTTCTTTGAAACAAACTAGCCAGCCACCAAAAAACCTCAACAACAAAAAACCAAAAAAACCAGAATACGCCTAGGCTGGTTAGCTCAGTTGGTTAGAATGTGGTATTGGTAACACCAAGGTTAAGGATTTGAATCCCCTTACTGGCCAGTTGCCAAAAATAAATAAATAAGTAAATAGAATAAAATAAAAATAAGCCTAAATTCTGCATGCTTACTGAAGAAGTGAAAGCACATTTCTCCCATAGAGGCAGGATAAACTGGTTACCACCTTTGGAACAGAAATCTTTCAACATATGACACCAAACAACCATTATTTCTCTAAGCCACCTTTCTCTATGAGCACCCCTTAGGGATAGGGATAGAATTCCAATAATTGACGTATAATCCCTAAGACTCTGACAGGGCTGAATGTTCTTGGCTTGAAAAGACTATTGACCGGGGCCGGCCTGGTGGCGTAGTGCGCTGCTTGGGAAGCGCGGCAGTGCTCCCGCCCGAGGGTTCGGATCCCACGTACAGACCGGTTCCCGCTCAAAAAAAAAAAAAAAAAAAAAAAAAAAAAAAAAAAAAAGAAAAGACTATTGACCAAGAAAGGAAGATGTTCCAACCTAGAAATTCTAGCAGGACAACTCAGATTCTAAATGAGTACCTTCTGTACGCCAGGAACTTAGAACAAACTCCATATTACTTTAGGTAAGTCAGTCTCCTCTACAGGCCTCAGGTCCTCAAATGACACAGGTTCCTTTAGCTGTGACATTCTATGAGAGATGTGGATGTCACCCCTGTGGAGGGATTTTACATGGTCTGCTGTAGGGTTTCTGGAATTAGCAGCAGGGGCTGTAATACCTGCATAGTCTGGCCTTGAAGGTGCAGGCGATCTTTGCAGGCCACCTCATAGAAGTCATAATACTCCAGGAAGGACTTCTCCATCACCCCTCTGGTAAACAAGCACAGAAGTGTAAGTTAGAAACTTAGGGGAACAGGTCACCCCTTCACCACCTAACCTTAAAGCCAAATTAAATAGTTAAGAGTTTATGGGAAGCCAAATAGATTTGGCTTCCCATAAAGACTTTTAAATGGAAAATGGAAAAAGGCACAGCTGACTACCCATGGCTGATTTCCCTTACACTTTAGGAATTACAAAATGGGACTGACTGTAATACTCACCATTTGAATCCAAACTTCAACTAATGAGTTGCTCAACCTCAACTGTTTTCCACAGGCCATCCCTAATCCCAAACCTTACTCAAAATTCTCCTAGGAAGTTTGTTTAATTACCTCTGACTTTGTTCTTTCAGATTTAGCACTTAGAAGTAAACTTGAACACTAAGAAATGGGTTTATTATAAAGTGCTCTATACCTCATTTGGCTGTAGAACAGTTAATATGTCCAAGGCTCTACCCAATGGGGGCTCCCTGAGGGCACAGAGCCCTTCCCACCAGGCTTGGCACTCTCCAAGAACAGAAGCCACCTGAATGTCCTCTTGAGTAACCCTCAGCCACTTGCTCTTTAAAAGCAAGAACCACATTTTTCCTTCTCTGTCTCCCTCTGGTGCTCAACACTGGACTTTGCCCTGAAGGCTCTTGAAGGGGTAAACCACCTAAATATACAAAAGGAATGAATACCAAGTGGGGTCTCTTGAAACATACCGTAGGGGTTCAGGGCAGGGACACTTTCCTTCCATCATATCACAGACTGCGACTCTGATGGTCTCATGCCGGATACATTCATTGTAGTTTTTGCTGTCTCCTGGATGTCTTTCCTGTAACATGACAAATGCCATAGTATCCAAGTACAAAATTTAGGCAAAGAGAAAAGCCAATGGCAGAAAATTTAGGACTAATATGGAGTATGTGACCCAAGCACAGGAACTAAGAAGATACATTTCCCACTGTATCGGAGATCCACAAAGAGCAACTACATCTTTGTTTTTGAGACCATTCACCTCCCCACTATATACACATCATCTTCTGATACAGGTCATCGCCTGTAATCAGCAAACTAGATTCATAAAATTTTCCTAAAGTGAAAGGCCTATCAGGTAACATTTAAGTGGAAAATAATCAAATATAAAAATGATGGTGGGACAAAAAGGTATAAGTGATATTAGGAGTCTCAGTGTGGAAAACCTTTAGGCATCAACAAGTAAAGAATGCTTCCATGTGTGTAGGCTTCCACCATCCCTGAACTAGGTATTATAAATCAGAAGTAGAACTCGAAATTTTCAAAAGGGAAACTCCAACTCTGGTCTAGAAAGCTAACATAAATGTGTGGGTGTGAATGGAAGGGATTATGGCCTCCTCTCCTCTCCTTCTTTGCTCTTCAATGCTCCTGCTACCACCAACCCCAGTCAACTAGAGCCCTGGCCTCTGATAAAACATATAATGACCAGGAAAGAGATATATGCCTTCACCTTACTACCATGGTTCCCAAACTGCACCACAGTGAAATCACACTGGCGCAGCGGGATATTTTAAACTTCTGAGGAAAACCACAATATTTAACACCTGTTGAATACCATGCAAACTACTAGCTTGAGGTAGGCAGTTCACAGTTTTAACATTAAATTTCATTATATTCTTTTTGAAGGCATATTATCTTTGTGAAGCTGGATTTTCAGCCATTGCTGTGAGAAAAAGCAAGTAGCTTATGTAAATAGTGGAGAACAGGAAACGGGGATAGTAAGGTCCAATCTGATTCCAAGACTTTAAAAGTTGTGCAGTGCCCAATAGGTGTACAACATCCTATTAAGTAATTATAGTTACTTAAAAAAGAAATAAGTTCTTCAGACCTAATTGGAATAGTCTGGTACTTTTTTTAGCCTGGACAACTACAAAAAAAACTAGTGAGTCACTATGGGTGCTGTGACCCAAGTACGTCTGAGAGTACAGTTGTTTGGAAGTACAGTTGGCTCTCTGTATCTGTGGGTTCTGCATCCATAGACTTGACTAACTGTGGATCAAAAATTTGGGGGAAATTGGGCTCAGTTGGTTAGAGCACAGTGTTATAACACCAAGGTCAAGGGTTTATAGCGCCATACCAGCCAGTGCCAAAAAAGCAAACAAAAAAACCTAATACAACAATAAAAAATATTACAGGTTGGCCAGTTAGCTCACTCAGTAGAGCATGGTGCTGATAACACCAAGGTCAAGGGTTTGGATTCGCTTATAGGCCAGCTGACAGGAAAAAAACCCAAAAAACAAAACCAAAAAAACTAGAGGAAAAAATATACAAATAAAAAATATAACAACTATTTATATTATATTAGGCATTTAAGTAATCTAGAGATGACTTAAGTATATGGATGTGGGTAGGTCATATGCAAATACCATGTCATTTTATATCAGAGAGCATCAGCAGATTTTTGTATCTGTGGGGTGGGGGCAGTAGGTCCTGGAACCAACCCTCCTTCAATATAGAGGGACAACAGTATTAAGAAAAGTCATAAATCTTGCATTTCCAAACAAGACCTAAAAATCAGTTCCTTGTTTAGCCAGTGAGGTCCACTTCCACTACTACCAACTCCTGAAATCAGATACGGTTTGAAAAGGATGGTTTAGGGAAAAATCTTGTTCATTTTTAAAGAGTATTTATTCCCCTTTATTCAGATCTATAAAAGAACAATTAATGTTGGTGTTGTCTCAAGTAGTTAAAAAATGAATTAAGCTGTTTCAGTCACCTAATGGAATTATTTTCTTTTGGGAATATCACTGGAACTTTTTGCTGTGCTCATGAGCTACTGCGGAAGGCATGTTGGAACAGTGGTAGAACTTGGGCTCCAGTGCAAATCCTGGGTCCTGTGCTGATGTGTGTGTCCTCGTGAAAGTTAATCTCTCTGAGCCACCATTACTTCACTTGAAAATATCTACCTCATGAAGTTAGCATGAGGATTGAACAAGAAACTTTATGTAAAAACTTGGCTGTGTTTGGTATATAGCATATCTTGGCAAATGTGAGTTTTTATCCACTTTCTCCTTGGCAGTGTTGACCTAAATATTCTTGCCCTAGCTAATGCCTAGCTCCTTTGGCTGTGCAGGGTAATGGTACTTCTTAACTCCAGAATGGCTGGCTGGACAGTAGTCACTTGTGAACACTGTAAGGGGATGATGGAGAACATAAGGATATCGAAGAATCCTCTGGCTCCAACAGTCCCAAAAGTGGGCGCAGAATTAATTTCCAAATGACTCCACTGACTTTCACACTGTAGATTAATCCAAGTCAAATACTTAACAGTGTTACTGTAACTCTCACAAATAAAAAAATTCATCATTAAGGAGCACAGTTCGGTTCCCTTTTTCTCCTACAGTGACAAGTGTAATACATGTCTCAAGCAGATCTCTCAGCTCTCTTAAAACACCCACTATTCCATACCCCAGAGCTGGGCCCACCTGGCCTTACCTGTTCGAAGCCTGGCTCATTGTGATAGGGGTTCTCAGTCATCAGGGACTGGATGGAGATGAGCACGGAGGAGATGCTCTGGGCTGGGCTCCATGCAGGGCCAGTCCATGTACTGCAAATACATCAGATGGAAGGAGGTGGGTGAGGCACAGAAGGGCCAGGGAACAAGTACCCCAGGGCCTGGCACATCAATGAAAGTGACTCACCATAAGTTTCTCTTTCACTATTAATACTCTGGAATTTCCCTGCCTCTGTCTCACCCTCATTCACCAGAAATAAGTCAACTGCCTAATCCTCATATCAAGTGGGACAAAAGAAAAAAGAGTAAAGCAAGCAAGAGAACTTTGAAGGGATTTTCTTTGGGCTAGAAAAGAAACAGCAGCCAGGGAAGGTTATGATAATCAAAACAGAAGAAATAAGGTAAGAAAATAGCTCCAAAGGTTGTCTAAATGTTAACCTCTGTGGACTTCAAAGAGCTTATTCATTTATTTATGCTGGTGATAGAGTTAGTGAGGGGAGAGAGAGTAGAGCACAGAGGCACACAGGTGACTGAAACCATCTAGTAAAAGGCCATGTGGTGGGGTTGACCATCAGGATCCAGTTCAAGCCCTCAAAGAGTGTCAAATTCTCTGAAGACCACACAACTCTGCCATAGGACAAGAAGAGAATAAGTGGTGCTTCTAAACTGTGGAAGGTCTAAAAATAATATATGGAAAACACTTTAAACATGAAGAGAAACCAAAATCGCTCCTCTGTTTCATAAACCTGATCAAGTATTAGGGGGAAGGGGAAACTTGGACATTCGTGACATTTATTTTTAGCTCAATTAACTGAAGAAATGGCACTGGCGCTGGAAGCTGAACACAACCAGGACTGGTTTGTTCAAGTTAATTGGCCACTTCCCTTTCCCTGTTGTACTTGAGGAAAGCCCAAGTCAGAGATGTGTAAGAGTAACTTCATCAGAGGCTGCTCTTAAGTGACTCTCAATCTGTTCTCTTCTCAGCTTTGCTCCCCCAGGAACTCTAAACCTCCTGTTCTTTAAGGCTTTACATATTTGGGGATTCAAGTCTCATTAAATTTCTTTTGTCAGTGAGTCAGCCCAATATTTTTTTCTAGGTAAGGAGGGGAGAAATAAGGCTGATAAAGCTAATATAGCCAACTAAGAACACAGGAACTTTCTACTCTGTGATTCTTCATGGCAAATTTTCAATTTTAAGGTAGCTTCTCTTTTTCCACCCAACACACTTCTGCCACTTTTACCTCACCATCTTACTTCTCCTGTTCCTACTGTCTGCTCAAAATAGTTTTATATTGACCTAATGAGGGAGAATCTACTACGAACACACTTTTCATGAACAAATTTCACACGAAACCACTAAATTTCCTTACCACTGTGTATACCACTATCTAACCAGCACAACTGTATACCCTAATGAGATAAAGAAATTCTTTTTTTTTTTTTTTAAAAGATGACCGGTAAGGGGATCTTAACCCTTGACTTGCTGTTGTCAGCACCACGCACCACGCTCTCCCAAGTGAGCGAACCGGCCATCCCTATATAGGATCCGAACCCGCGGCCTTGGTGTTATCAGCACTGCACTCTCCCAAGTGAGCCACAGGCCAGCCCCTAGAGGTAAAGAAATTCTTTAAGGACAACCTCCTTTAAAGTACTTGCTCACTGCCACAATCACAGCAGAAAATATCCCTGAATCTGATAGAGTTCTAGAAAAATGAATCATGTCTCCAGTTTGTTTCAGCTGCCTTTTCCTCATACAAACCTGGAAATGTGTTTGGCAGGAAGAAAGGAAACAGGACAATCAGTTTGGGCCACTTTCTGAACTTCAACCTGTGCCTGTTCTCTCCCCCAGGGAAATTGAGACCACACAAAAAAGACCAATCCCAAATATGCTAAAAGACATTTCCATTTGGAATTTTTAATCCCCAAAGGCAACTAAGACAATGAATGGGAACTCCATTAAGCAAAATCTCAGTAGTACCCGCAAGGAGGATGTACTGAAAACTTCTGTTTCATGTCTGAAGTGATTTCCCATCTAAGATATTTTTCATTCAATTTTAGAATATCACAATCATCATCACCACTACTGCCGCCTCCAAAGCCATTCATTGAGAGACTCAGAAATAAGACACCCACAATCTTGAAAATGGCACAGATCCACAGCCTTTTCTCAACCTGTTTGAAGGGAGTGGTTCTCAAACTGGAGTGTGTACTACAATCACCTGGAGGGCTTGTAAAAACCAGATTGCTGGCCCCCTCCCTCTGGAGTTTTGGATATAGTAGGTCTAGGGTGGGGCCCCAGACTCAGCATGGCTACAAATTCCCAGGGACTATGTTTTGAGAACCACTTTGTAAGGCATCCATTGTATGTAATAAATTAACTTCTCTTCTGTGCATCTAAAATACTAGTCACATATCATCCTGGGGAGAACTGAGAAAAGAGTCAATCATTTTCTGTGTTCAGTAGTTCAGATGAAGAACCCTGGTTGATAAAGGCTGGCCTAGAGTAATTATTTGCTAACAATCAACTTGGCTATTTAGAAGTCTCCTCTTACCCTAGAATACTCAAGCAGACCTTCCCATTGCGGTAGAAGTTGGGGTTAAACCTCACTGTGTTATTGCCTGTTGTCATCAGTTTGACCCGAGGTGGGTGGATGGGATAGTCGGGCGGACACCGAAACACGAACAGGAAGAAACCCCCTTCATAAGGAGTGTCAAATGGGCCTGTGATCAATGCATGAATCTGCAAAATAAAACCCCATCTCAAAATTGTGAGGTGACACCCCCCCCCCACGTCAGGCTTTCACCTGCTACCCATGCCAGAAGCAGGGCCCACAGTCTTGTATCCATATTCCATATTCTCCTCATGCAGAATGAACATCCTGTACTCACTCATACTAGTAAGTAGGTTTGGAATTTTAAGAAGCCCCATTACAGTGGACTGGCATCTTACTCAAGGGTTACATTCTAAAGTTAGAGTCCAAGGTGAAAATTAAATCTAGTCAAAATCACCCTTGAGTATCTCTTAAGACACAGTTTTTGTGTGGACCTCCATGATCAGTATTATGTATAAAAAATGGATAAAACACCAATGTACAAAATATAATATGCACTGGTAAAATACAACCCTAGCATTTTTAAGAAATCAATACACATCTTTACTCTGTATATATGTTTGGATTTGCCTAGGTTAAATACGATTATGTATAAAAAATGGATAAAACACCAATGTACAAAATATAATATGCACTGGTAAAATACTACCCTAGCATTTTTAAGAAATCAATACACATCTTTACTCTGTATATATGTTTGGATTTGCCTAGGTTAAATACACAGATGATCCAACTCCACACTATATTTATGTGGCACAAAGGAGAGGTAAGATGAATGGAAAAGAGGAAAGGGATTGGAGGCCACAGCACCAGTGCCAGTACAGTGTAGAGCTGAGGGTTGTGATGGATGCTAGGGTGTCTGCTTGCTTCCTCTGCAGAGGATCAAACCTACTGTGGAGGACTGTGGCTCAGGCAGCATCCAGCTGTGTCAAAGATACAAAGGAAAATGGCAAAAACTCAGGGTCCACTCAGAGCCATTAGACTATCCCCAGAACTCTCCCTAACACTGTTGGTTAAAAAATAAAACAACAAATAAAACCCAGCTCTTCAAACAGAACACTAAATTCTCTTCCTCCACTAGCCATAATTATTGAACAAGATTTCCCTTCCTATGGGGGAAAACCTGAACTGACTCATTTCTTGTACAAAGGCTCCTAAGCATTTAAGTCTGCTGAGAATATGAACGGCAAAAGGAAAAAAACTTTGCAATCCAATGCCTCAGTCTATAGTCCCTGCCTTGCCCTGGCAACACCCTAGATTATATTCTAGCTTTCAGTTATTTAGAATAGCAAACTCAACTGGTCTCAACACGGCATCAATTCTGGGACCCAAGGGACTAGCATATTAACACTGATACCTGACTGAGGAGAAGATGTCCTAGGAAAAACATTTCCAACCACATTAAAGAAAAAAAAAAAATCAATTTTAAGGGAAGCCTATTCAAAACTAAAAAAGACACATACCAACAATACAAAATCTGAATTTTTACTCTAAGGAATTTGAAACTGTAAGTTTTCACTTAGCACTAGATTTAGGAAATCTGATTTCTTCCCAGCATCAGTTTAAGTGAAAATTCACTTCTGATGGTAGAGGGGGGGGACCGATGGGTGGGGCCTGCGGACAGCATCTAGCCAGGCTGGGGTGGGGAAATTGGTAGAGGGGCGGCGCGGAGGGCGGGAGGAGGTGTTACCGAAACGCGAAAGGGTCGGGTGTCGGGAGGTAGGGGGGTGTAGGGTCCGAAAAGAAGACCAGGGCTCAAGGGAGGCTGCCGAGGGGCGGGGTCGGATCTGGGCATGCGACGAGGGGTTTGGTGCTTGTGGGGCTGGAGGCGGGGGAAGAAGGGGCTTGGACCGCGACGCTCCGGAGTGGCAAGGTTTGGGCCTTCGAGCTGGGCCGCCGCGAGGAAAACGCAGTGGGTGGAGGGGTGAGTTGTAGTGGGAAAGGGTGGGGGGCGGGGAAGGTCGAGCCCCGGAGCTCGGGGCTGGGGGAGGAAAAACCCCAGCTCACCGCTTGATCCG
>NW_007726561.1:511557-527450 GCF_000696425.1 Galeopterus variegatus | reverse complement strand
TGCCGCCGCTGCCGCCGCCCACACATCCGGCAGGAAAGGCGGCCCGAACCCGCCGCCGCTGCCGCTAACGCCAACAACACCAGCAACGCCGCTTGCCCCGGGGCCCGCCGCCCCGGCGCCTGCCGTCGCCGCCTCCTCAGTCGGACTCTCCGCCATCGCTGCTTCGCTTCCGGGACTGCTGGGCAGCACGTCCGCCCACCAGAGCGGCCGCTGCTCCCGCCCGCTCCCGCACCACCGAGAGCCGGGCCAGAGTGTCCCCACGCTCCGCTTCCACAGCCCGGGCGGCGCTGGCTCCGCCCACCTGCGCCCCAACCAGCGAGAGGCGCTCTGCAAGAGCGTCCACCTGCGGTCCTCCAGGGCGGGAGGCGTAGCAACTAGCGGGCGGGCGAGAGTTCTGGGCCCGCGTTGGTCCATCGCTGTGCGGGAGGAGCTGAGAGTCCAATTCCATGGAATGTTCTATTTTCAAGTGTTGAAAGAGGAGAAGAAAATTGAAAGTAGATGGGGGTGGGGAGGGCCATATCCACCCCCCTTAACGAAAGCGACCCTGAGACGTGTTCATGGGGTAGGATCGGGGATGCAGCTTCCTTGTGGGAATCTTGACTCGCCTAGGGCCTTTCCTGTCCGAAGGGCTCTGGGATTGATCTTTCTGCACCTTCATCCACCAGGGGCGGCTACAGTTGCCCTCTGCCTGCAACGGGAGCAAGAGGAAGGAAGGAATCAACCTGCGAGTGAAAAGCCACCTCTTCTTAGGGTTTATTCAACATATGTTTATGAAGGGCCTACTAAATGCCAGGTGCTGTTGCTAGGCAATATTGCCGTAGGGATAATGATACAGAACTAGAAAAACTTGGTTAAGGGAAGAAAAATCAGGTCTCCTGACTCCCACAAATCCCCGAATATACAGGAATCAAGGGACTGTGAATGTAAATCCTGAGAGGATCCCTTAGGACTTTCCTGAGATACATAAAGTGAAAAATAACCCTGTGATCTATAACAGAGGCCTTCCAAAAAAGAAGTTTCCTTTCCTCTCTAGCAAGAATATAGGCTCATAATATCTGGAAACCAGTGGGGCCAGATGTGTTTCAAAATTTAGAGTGTCACCCCTCAGCAGGGGTGGGGCAGCACCCAGTAACCAAACATGTTGATATTTCTGCAGCAAAATATATAAATATTCATACTAACTTTGGTACATTTATGAATATTCATATGAAGTCTGAATAGCCTCACTTTGGTTACATTTTGCCACCAAATCTGGTTTTTAAGAAAGTTGGGCTGGCTGGTTACCTCAGCTTGTTAGAGCACAGCCTTGTAACACTAAGGTCAAGGGTTTGGATCCCCATACTGGCCAGCTGCCAAAAAAAGAAATAAATAAAAATATTAAAATAGGCAAGGCTAAGCTACAATGTTCTTCGTTATGTTAGGTGCATTTTCTACTTAAGATGTTTTCAACTTGTGGGTTCATTGGGATGTAACCCCATCATAAAGAGCATCTGTATACGTTTTATACATTTTGAAAGAATTCTAGAATTTTACTTGGGCATTATTTATTTGGTGAGGTGGTCAAAGATCAATTTGCTGGATAATCTCACACAATGACAAAGACTACTCCATAGCTCCTCCATGGCTACAGACTGCAGAGGCGCAAAGATGGCCTGTAGGGAGAGAGGATTCCTCAGTTTATCTCTTCTTCACTACTGGACCATTGTTTTTAAGTCTGGGACTGATGGGGCAATAAACAGAAACACCTTAGATTCAGGAGTTTCAAGGTTTTAAAAAAAATCTTATTTAGTTTTTTACATTCTGTGATGATGTTGCAGAGCAGTTGGGAGGGGGAGAGGGGAAAGGGGAAGGAAATGTGATGGAAGGAGGAAGGAGGGGTGGGATTGAGGCCTGTGGCACCCCCCTCATTCCCACAGGGGAGACTGGGGAGCTTCCAGCAGTGGCTCGGTCATTGCTGGGCTGATACAGATGTCAGGGGTGTGTGGCAAAAGCCCTCGCCCCCTACTACCCCAGCTTGGGAACCTGGGGCCCTTCTTGCTGTGGCTTAGTGGTTGATGCTGGGGAAGTTGCCTGAGGCTTCTCACTGCCCTGGCTCTAGAGAGCCCGGGGCACTTTCTGTGGAAGCTCGGTGGTCATTGCTGGGCTGGTTGCATGTGTTGGGAGGCATGGCTGAGGCCCCTGGCCCTCCCGGCTTTCTGGCTTGGTAGCCCACGGGACTTCCAGTCCTTCTAGGTGTTATAGGTGTTCTTTGGTGAAGTGAGACCTTTACTAGTTAATATCAACTTTATCTCTGGTTGTGGGTACTTTGTTTTTTTTTTTCTGTTCTCTGTTGGATTATTTGCTGTTCCCACCACTTGAACTCTGAACTAGAACTAATTTGTAGTCCTTTGCTCACTTCTAAAATGGGGGAACTTCCTGTGGGGACCAGTACTTGAGCTCTGTGGTTGAGCTAAATTGCTGCTTTGCTGCTGATTCCCTAGGGAAGGCTTTTTGTGCAGCTCAGGTTTTAATGGTTGACTTTATAGGTACTTCCAGGTCTAGTGAAATCCAGTGCACATGGGTTATGTGGAAACTCTGGTCTGGGCCTGAGTCTTTTCATCAAATTGCACCCCATGCAATTTTATATTCCTGACCATTCTCCTCTGAGTGGTCCTACGCTGATTGGGGGGCAGATCAGCTGTCCTTGCTGTGCCCCAGTGTTCCCCTGGCGGGCCTGCTTACCCCACTGCCAGTGCTCCAAACACTTCCCATGGGACAGGCCGTGCTCTTGTCCCTTGCAGTGACTCACGGGCCTCTGAGTGGCTCCTTTTTTTCAGTTGTTCTGGCTCCTCACTCCTATGTGGGTCCACGGGAACCCTATTAGTGGTTTTGCTGGCATGGGGGCCACCAAGACCCTCTTCTCCCCTGCCACCTGCAAGCAACTCCATCTGTAGGGGCACAGCTGCGGCTTCTGCTGGCTCCTGTTCCATGCGCTCAGCAGCTCTAGCCTGGAAGTGGCTGGGGCTCGAAACGGTCAGAGGGGTTTTTTCTTTCTCTCATTGTGGTTTCTCCCGCCTTCATGCACTCTGTAGGTCTCTCCTCCTCTTCTCCTGAACTCTAGCTGCCCCAGCTTGGCTGTTGTTGCTTTTTATGGTTGTAAACTTGTTGATTTGTGGGAGAGAGTGACGCTGGGGACCATCTATTCCACCATCTTGACCAGAAGCCTCAGTTTTAAGTTTTAACCTGTACCACACTCTTACCTTCTTTGAGGCCTATTTCTGCATCCATAGAATGGTGATAATTCCTTTCTCTCCAGGTTTTTCTGAGGATTAAGTGTGATGTTTCTAGAAGTTTTGTAAAGTGGCAAGCACTGTACAAATCTGGCAGTTCACTTGCCTGTATTGCTTCTCTCCTCCAGGCCTTTGTTCATAATATTTTCTCTGCTTGGAATACTCTTTTCCTCTATCCTACCATGGGATATCCTAGTTATTTAACCTCTGTGAAACTCTGTTCCTCATCAGTAAAACTGAGAAAATAATTGTAGCTGCGAAGAAGAGATAATGTGGTAATTAATATGCACAGTGTCTGGACAGGGCAAGTGTTCAATTTCATTTCTAAATGGGTTGCCTCTTAATTTTATTAATTAGTTATTTACTTACTGAAGCATAATTGATTATACACATTTGTGGGGTAGAGTTGACTATCAGTGTTGTGTACAATATAAGTATTCAATAATTATTAACTTTTATTACTCTTTTTTAATATTCAGACATATACACTGGATAACTTATTATTCATACTCATCCTTCAAGGCTGGCTAGAATATTACTTTCTCTGCCAAGCTTTAGCACTTCCAGGCATATTATTATTATTATTATTATTATTAGTCATTTCTAATAACTCCCTCCTGATTCTCATAGCTGATTACTCATAACCTATATTACAGCACATATTACTTTTTATTTTAGTGGTTTGGTTACTCATTTGTCTGGCCAATAGATATGACCTCCTCTAAGGCAGAAAGTGTGGGGCACCTATCTTTGTATCTCTAGGACCTGACATTCAGTGGGTGCTGCATAAATGGTGAAGAGAATGGAAATGAGGACATGGTAGCCTGTCTCCCTTCTCCTGGCCTCCTTTAGGATTTTACCTCCTTCTCAGATAAGTCTGTTTTTTTTTCCCCAAAGGGCTGAGCCAAGCTTGCACAAAGAACCTGCAAGTCAAGGCCTGAAGGGCTGCAGAGGATGGCAGCTGTTTAAAGGACCAGTTCACTACTCTGGGAGGCCTCTAAGCTGCAGGGAGAGGAAGGGCCATACAGAGGCTAGCAGAATGTAAGTTGGCGCTGCTTAGTCCAGTGCTCACTGACTTTTCCAAGGCAACATCTGGCTGCTTGCCACTGGCAGCTTGGCCAGAGGGCAAGAGTTTGCTTTCTGGAGCCACTCCCATACCCTCTGAGGATGGGTGACATAACTGAGCAGTCTTCCTACAGGAACCTGGACCCAAGCCTCTCCTCCCGTCACTGCACTGCCCTGCACTGGACCATCTCTTGGTGAACAAAATTTTCTTGCCTTCTTTTCTTGTGCAACAAAATTTGGTAGCACCTTGCTCATGGCATCTAGGCAAATGCTCTCCCCCAAGGACAGGGACTGGCTGGCAAGTGTCCTTGTTCAGGCCACTGCTGTGTCTCTATTCTCCCTAAAAAGATACACCATGAAGATCCTTCTCCTTCTCTTCCCTAAGGTCTTGTGTCTCACTGCCCTCTGGGGCACTCCTTCCTCTCCAGGACCCAGCCTGTTGTCTTGGCTCAATGCTAGGGGTAAATGAAACTTAAAGAGTTTCCACCAGGTCATAAATCCTGGACTAAAAGGAACAAACAGAACTTGGACTGGATGTTTTGAGGCTTTTGTTATAAATAATAGCTATATTTAATAAATTAAAAACACATGTATTATGTGTTATTAGATATCTCATTAATGTGTCTTAATATATATTGCACGTATTACTTATTTGTGTATATTACCTATATTTTCTCATTTTGTTGTCACAACCTTCACAGATTGTTCTTATACCCATTTTATTTATTTGTTTATTTTGGCAACTGGCCAGTACGAGGATCCAAACCCTTGATCTTGGTCTAATAGAAAAACGAGCAAACGGGTTTATCAACGGGCAATTCACTAAGGAGGCAATATGAATTGCAGAATAGAATGCTCAACCTAACTAATCGAAGAAATATAAGTTTAAACGCACCATTTAGCACTTTTCAAAAGAGCAGAGTTCTTTTTATTAATGTGAACCTAGCACTCTCCTGTACTGCTGGTGAGAGTATGAATTAGAAAACCTTCCTAGAAAGTAACTTGACAGTATTTTTATTGAAAAGCTTTGAATGGTCCATGCTCTTTGACCCAACATTTCTTGAGTACTTGAAAGCCTTTAAACTCTCCATCCTCTTTGACCCGTAATAACTTCGTATAGCATACATTATACGAAGTTATACGAATCCGAACCCGTGGCCTTGGTGTTATCAGCACCACACTCTCCCGAGTGAGCCACGGGCCGGCCCCACAAGGCTGCATTTTAAATACCCATTTTAGAGAAGAGGAAATCAAGATTCAGGAGAGATCATTAACAACCCAGTTAGGAAGTGGCAGGGCTGGGATATGTACTTCTTTCTGACTCCTAATCCCATGCTCCTTGTTACAATGCTGAACTCTTAAGGCTGTGGTTCCTAATTTTTTTGGATCCTCTTCCAAGAACAATAGATCTCTGTATCCACTCACAAATTTTTGCAGCAAGCAAATGGTCTCATCTATGGACCCCACAGTGGACCAATCCTTAGTCCCTAGATAAAGAACCTCAATGATAAAGTTATGGTACTAACTAGCCTGTGTTGTGGGTAGGGGAGCATTTTCCCCTGACCCTCTAGGACTCCTTGGGCCCACTAACCACATTCCCAACCCTGCTGAGTTGGGTTTTTAAGTCTAGCAATTCATACTGATCAGCTGCCAGAAAGGAAAAAAAAAAAGACCAGCAGTTCCAAGTCTGTTTGGAACCCTCAATGAAGGGAAATTGTCAGCCTCCTGGTAAAAACTAGGTTACTGGAACTTCACAGGAAGGAAAAGGCAACCACCTTCCCTGAGGGCTGCTCCTTGATTACCACCAGAGGGTAGGGACCCAGCAGGGATGCCAGTGTCATCATAAAGGGTTATGGCTTTCTGTTTGTATAACAGCATTACCAGTTAATCCATTGTTCCCTTGGCGATACATCAGCTGGCAGTTCAACTTCCATCCCATTCCTTCTCTTTGGCCCTGAGATTCCTGGGCTGTCCTTCAGGGTCTATCACTGGCTTGCTGTGGGCAACCTTGAGGAAGTTACTTAAGGTGAAAGGGCTGGACAAGCAGCAGATTATGGTAGACCAGTAGTTCTCAACTGGACGTGATTTTGCCCCTCAGCTAGGAGACATTTGTCAATATCTGACATTTGGAAACTGGTTGTCACAACTTGGTGGTGGTGATGGGGGGTGTTACTTGCTACTGGCATCTAGTGGGTAGAGGCTAGGAAGGCTGCTAAACATCATATGCTGCTGCACAGGAAAGCCCTCCCCCCAAAAATGAATTACCTGGCCCCCAAAATGCCAAGGTTGAGAAATCCTGTGGTAGAAAGGCCATGATTGTTGAATAAATGTCAGATGGACTAGGATTGGAATCACTGGCCTATTGTATGACCTTGGGCAAGTCACTGAACTTGTACAAACCTTGTATGAGTCAGTAGTGATAGGAACACAGGCTCTGGAGTTTGAATCCCAGCTTTATTGGCCAGCTGTGTGACCTTAGGGAGGACGCCTCACTTCTCTGAGCCTCCTTCAGTTTCCCTACCTCTAAAATGACTTATTTCATAGGGATGTTGGAAGTTAATCATGGAAAGGGCTTAGCGCTGTACGTGACACAAAAGTGCTCAAATGTTAACCTTTGTTATTACAACGATAGCCTCCTTGCTTTTTTCTCTTGGAACTTGTACAGCATATAGCTTCTTCTTTTTTTCCTTAGTTTTTTTTTAAAAGATGACTGGTAAGGGGATCTTAACCCTTGGCTTGGTGCTATCTGCACCATGCTCAGCCAGTGAGCGTACCGGCCATCCCTGTATAGGATCCAAACCCATGGCCTTGGTGTTATCAGCACCACACTCTCCCGAGTGAGCCACAGGGCCGGCCGTGTACAGCATATAGCTTCTGAACCCACATATTTGATAATGTATGACATCACTCACTACTGTTTCCACTCTGTTGCCCCAAACTCCTTGAGGGCAAAGACCTTACATTTAGATTTCTTTGCCTCCCTCAAGGATCCTAGGAAAAGGAGGGGAAAAAAAAAAGGATCCTAGGAAGACATTACCAACTAAATATCTGCACGACTTTTTAAATTCCATGTAAATTGAATCCACTGTTATTAACTTACATTTTCCTGTAAGTTTTAACCCATTGAATTTGAGACAGACATGTACTCCAGCACCTCTGTATTAATTCTCTGTCCACAGCTTGCTCCTGCTAGGGCTTAGAGAAGAAGCAGCTTTATCTTACTTGGGTTATCAGTCCCACTTTAGCCAAGTTGGGGTAGACCCTAGGCATAGACTTTGAGACCACAAGGAAAATGCTTCATGAAGCTCTCTAAGCAATTCATTAGTTGACACTCCCCCCACAAAGTACTGTTTTTATGCCTACCAAAGCCAAGATTATAAATTCTTCAAGAAGAGATTGTGTACCTCATCTGCTTTATTCAAGAACATTTAGACACTCTAAGAAAGGCTAATTGATAATGAAAATAAAACTTACAAATGGGGCTAAATACAGATAGAGGCAGATAGAGGCCTACTTCCACCTTTAACATGCTGTACAACAGAAAGATAAAGTTTCCCTATCTGTGCCACCTTGTTGTGTGATCAAAATGAAAATAGATGGGACAACGTGGCAGCAGTTAAATGTTTAGGCTGGCCTGAGGGGGAATCCCAATTCCATAATTTACCAGTTCTGTGAGTTGGACAAGTTATTCTGCTTCTCTAAGCCTTGGGTCTCACTTGCAAAACAGGATTAACAATTGTGTTTATAATTCATAGGGTTGTTGAGGTAACAAATGTAAAACATTTGTTACAGAGCTTGGTGCAATTAAGCCCCTCTAAAATGTTACAAATTAATATGCTAATTTTGAAGGGGAAAAAGCACAGATTATCATTACTCCGATCCATGTTCCTCCTGGGAGATGACGAGAACCCTCCATGTTCTTACCGTTATGGCAGTGCTACTTCTCAGGCCTGAGGAGTTCCTAATCACCAATGGCCAACCCAATTCCTTCTTCCCACCTTTCCACGAAGGCCCTCCCCAAGGTCAAAGGACAGAGGCACAGGCATATGGATTTAGAGAAACGTGTTTAATGGTAAAACTTAGCACACTCCAGCACCAGGAATGGCATGGAGTTGAACCAGCAGGGACAGGTAGGTGACCCCCACGGAGCCTCACATGGCGAAGAGGATGAGGAAGGCGACCATCAAACAGAAGAGCCCCATGGCCTCAGAAAGGGCAAAGCCCAGAATGGCATAGGAGAAGAGTTGCTGCTTGAGAGACGGGTTCCTGCCAGGGACAGAGTTGGATGTCAGCCCAGGGAGAGAAGGGGGTGAGGACAGGGGTGGAGGTGGAGGACACAGGAGGGCGAGGTGAATGGGGAGTGCTATGAATGGGAGAGGGCCTAGCCTCGCCTGCACATATCCTGGGATTTGAATGGGCAAGCAGAGTCCCAACTTGGTAGGTTTAAGTGAGCCAGGGTGGATACGTATTAGGTGGAACTTACAGTGGGAGATGCTCTAGGCCACCCCAAACTTACCTGGCATAGCCAATGATCAAGCTGCCAAACACTGTTCCAATGCCGGCACCTGAACCAGCCACACCAACTGTGGCGGCTCCAGCACCAATAAACTTGGCCGCTGTGTCAATGTCCCGGGTGACAACACTGGTCTGGAACTCCCGTCTGGCCACCTGGAGTGGGGATCTGCTGTAGGAAGGCTAGATGGAGGGGAAATAAGGAAGGGAGAGAGCAGGGAGTTAGTGAGGCACAAGGACAGATGGCTGACTCCACCCTCTCAATCCAGCCACCTGAGTGTTGAAACTGCCTGGCAAGTACAGAATGCTGATTGCAGAATATGCTGGGAATTAGTCTTAGCATCTGTTTTCAGACAGGGCTAGAGAAATTTCATGGATTAGGGAAGCCCCACTTTTGCAATTTTCTCACCTACAGTGCTCACCTTGGGGGACTTAGTACTATAAAAACACCACAGATTCTCTAACTCTCCTCCCACATTGGCCTAAAGAACTCAACCTGAAGGACTCCTGTCTGGGTAAATTCTTGAGGGCCCTTCTTCCCTTACCTGTGTAGATGAGTTCACTGGTCTACTTAGGAAGGAGGCAGACATAGGTCTGATTAGACCCCTGGTACAAGAGCGGATCTGTAAAAACAGAAGACACATCCCCCAAATCAGGCAAGAAAAGAAAACACCCTAATTGCTGAGCTTCTGTTAAAAGTAACTACAAAGAAAGAAAGAAACAAACTATAAACATCATAAACAGAAAAAGTTCAATGTATTTCAAAGTCAATTACTTTATTCCTGTTTCTGTCAGATAGGCCTACAACACAGACAGCTGTCCTGATGGCCTCGTGTAGTTAGCAGGGGCAACTGTCACCACTCAAAACCATGGACCAAAGTTCAGTGCTATGGACACAGCCTTAATCAGTTTCCCAGAATGGAACAAAAACCCACACTAAAATCAAACCAGGTACAGAAAGGGTTTGTACTCAGATGACCAAAGAAATCAGAGGGGGGAAATTTGCTAAAATGTACTCAATGCTACACACCCTAAATGGAGTGGGCCAGTAAGCCTGGTGTGGCTCCTGAACAGCCATCTAAGGACAGCCTTCTGTAACATGGCTTTCTTGAGATATTCTTTGGTGCAGTGATTCTTAAATGGCTGAATAGTGGAATCTCCTGGAGAGTTCTAAAAAAATACAGATGCTTGGGTTCCATCCCCATTCCCAGAGTCTGATGTAATTGGTCTAAGGTGTAGCCTGGCATCAGGATTTTTCTTTTTTATCTCCTAGAGACAATATTTGGGGAAGCCATCAGGATTTTTAAAAGCTTCCCAAATGATTCTAAGTGCAGCAATGGTTGAGAATTGCTGTCTGGCTACAGCCAAGCCAGACTGAGGGTATAGGTCAGATCCAGATTCTCTGACAACATCCCAAAGCCAAGATAGCTTGGTTTACAGGCCCAAATAAACAGGCGTGTTACCTGCATCACATCCTACAGCCTCCCCAAAGAGCCAACATCATCAGGACGCCGAGCTCCTCTCAGTTCATTCATTAAGCATTGATGGCTCCCACACCACACCTGGCACTACAGAGCAACCCGAGCCGCAGCTTACCAGAGCCGGAGAAATGAGTAATGTCCCAGTGGTCTGCATTTTTTCAGTCTGCAGAGGGATAAAGAGTAATAATTCCATTGAGAGCCTGGTTACTTGCTAGTAGTGGCGACCTTTGACCTTTGGTTATCCCCTTGACCCCGTCCGTCCTCCCTGGACCACGCTCTTTCTTGCACCGTGACCCGGCTGAGGAGGGCATTAGAGGTCAGAGGGACAGCGCTAACTCCTGAGTCCTCCACTTTTAGCGCGGCAGGTCTGCACCGGAAAGTCACGAAGATCGGAATTAAAGGAAGGAGACCGAAGGCCCTGAAGGAAATGTTGCGAAAGGGGACGGTCTCCCGGGAAGACTGGAGGCAGATACAGGGCGGGTGACGTGCAGGGTCCTGCCCATCTTACACAGCTGTCCTCGACCCGCCCCAGCCGGGGCTGTTCATCGCTCATTACCGTCGGTAATGAACATTAATTGATAAGGCTACAGACTCCCACGTCACAACCCTGCCGATCACTGGCTCTCGGCCTCAACTCACCTGCACGCCCACTGCCCTGCAGCCCGGGTTTGGCCCACAGCGCTCGCCCGGCTCAAGGTGACTGACTCACCTCCCAGCTTTAGCCCTAGGTCTCAGCGCCCAGCTCCCCCACCACGTGTCCTGCGTTCCCTCCACTCTCATTGGCCGCAATCCCCCTGCGTTCCCATTGGTTAGCGTCATCGAGTGCTCCTTTCTTATTGGTTTTCTGCAGCTTCTTCCCTTCTGTCCACAGGAGCTTCGTGGCAATTCCCGCCTCCATGCGGTTAGAGGCGGGGTTTTCCTCCGAGATCTCGGTTACGATTGGTTGAGCCCTGAAACGCTAGACCATAGAGTCGGCGGGACTCAGGTTCCATAGCCTCTCTCACAAAATGGCGACCAAGGTGGACGCTGAAGAAAAAGGCGTGGGCGAGATGAACGGACGCGTGACGCAGACGGACACATGACCTTGGCTCTGAGCCTTCATTCGGGTGCTCGGGCCTCGGGGCACGTTGCATGTTGGGATTTGTAGTCGGGTCGGAGTCCCTGAGGGCAGCTGAGATCCCGCGAGACATTCCTCCCGAGGCCGGGAGAGCCGCCGCCTTTTCAGCAGTTCCCATCCTGGTGATTTGTGGAGAACGCTTCCGCCGTGGAGAATAAAGGCCGGCTGGAGAGTTCCCAAGTGGGTGAGCGCGCTTTTATGAGCCTCTGCCGGTGTTCAGCAGTCGTGGACTAGCAACCAGATGGTTTTTTAATAAGTATGTTTTACATCGTAAAAACAACATTCTAAGGGTAAAGCAGTATCCCAATAGAAAAACGAGCAAACGGGTTTATCAACGGGCAATTCACTAAGGAGGCAATATGAATTGCAGAATAGAATGCTCAACCTAACTAATCGAAGAAATATAAGTTTAAACGCACCATTTAGCACTTTTCAAAAGAGCAGAGTTCTTTTTATTAATGTGAACCTAGCACTCTCCTGTACTGCTGGTGAGAGTATGAATTAGAAAACCTTCCTAGAAAGTAACTTGACAGTATTTTTATTGAAAAGCTTTGAATGGTCCATGCTCTTTGACCCAACATTTCTTGAGTACTTGAAAGCCTTTAAACTCTCCATCCTCTTTGACCCAGTAATATCACTTCTAGGAATCTGTCCTGAAGAAATATTCAGAAATGCAAAGATTCTGTTAAAAGGATGTGCATTGCACAGTTTATGGAAATTGGAAACAGGTAAATGTTCCACCATGGTAAGTGATTAAACAAATTATGGTATCTTCACTTGTTGTTATAAATAAGCAGTAATGAAGCATGAAATAAAATAAAAATTTTGAAAAATATTTTATATTGAGGAAGTTTTTATCAACACCACACTCTGCCAAGTGAGCCACAGGCAGGATCCTTGAGGAAGTTTTTATGATGTAAGGTTTGGAAAATGCAAAGCTATGCATAGCACTGTGAAAAAATATATATGGAAAAAAGATTGGAAAAAAATTAAAAAGTTAAAGGTGAATTCTGGATGGTATAATAAGGTTGATTTATATTTTATGGTTATGTATTAAATTTATAATAGAAAAATATTAAAAATTGCACTAATCTGGAAAGGCAGAAATCTGGACTTTTAGAAAAACATTTTAAGATTATATGGAGACTTAAAATATTCTGCCAGCATGGTATAAGAGAAAGAATGTGGATTTTTAAATCACACAGACTTGAATTCCTATTACGGCTCCACCGTGTAACTGGTATATACATCTGAGCAGATTATCAAATCTCTCTTGGTTTTGTAAGTTACCATTTATTGAGACCTCACCATATGACAAGAACTGTGCTAGGGACTCTCACCTCTTATATGGTTTAACCCTTACAACAACTCTTTGAGGTAGGTATTATCCCTGGATTATATGGAGACTTAAAATATTCTGCCAGCATGGTATAAGAGAAAGAATGTGGATTTTTATATCACACAGACTTGAATTCCTATTACAGCTCCACCGTGTAACTGGTATATACATCTGAGCAGATTATCAGATCTCTCTTGGTTTTGTAAGTTACCATTTATTGAGACCTCACCATATGACAAGAACTGTGCTAGGGACTCTCACCTCTTATATGGCTTAACCCTTACAACAACTCTTTGAGGTAGGTATTATCCCTATCTTACAGATTACCCCATTTTCCAGAATATCTCAGATTGGCATATTTGGTAGGAGTTAAAGTTAGTATTTGAACCCAGGTCTGTCTGGGTGCGAAGCACAGGCTCGTAACGGTTCTGTAAAACTGAATAATTATAAAAATAGGGTTAACACTACCTATCCTACAGAAATATGAGATAAAATAAGTGCCAGGCACAAGTTGGTGGTGGGCAAATGTTTCCTTTCTGTTACTACTCTGGAACAAATTATATTTTCATGTGGGTTATTCCTGACTTTGTCCACATGTATTATTTTTTTTTCCTGACACTTAAAGAGCTTAGAATGTATTGATTTTTTTCCTCCATATTCGTATTTGTCACATAGCTCTACACATATTATACCTTTATATTTGTCAGGTTTATCCTGTGACCTACTGGAAAGTAGACAGTTCAGTGTTATGTTTAGAATGTGAATTTTGGAGTTAAACAAGCAGGGTTCAAATCCTGGCTCTGCCAGTTAGTTACTAGTGTGTGATTTGGGGCAATATTCTTTTGTTTTAGGGGATCTGAGCCCTTGACCTGATGTTATAGGGCTGTGCTGTAACCAGCTGAGCTAACTAGCTGAGATAACCAGCCAGCCTCTGGAGCAAGGTTCTTAACCTCTCTAAGGCTCTGTGCCTTCATCTATAAAATGGGGGTATTCCTTTTTCAACAGAACTTTTATAAGGAGTGAATGAGATAATATATGTGGAAGTGCTCTTTTTATTATTGAAGTAAAAAGTCCTGGTAAACCAGGAGAGGATGTGTGAAGAGGAAGGTAGTTGAGAAGCTTCTGGTCTAGGCCTGATATCTTGGGGTTTATACCAGCTGGCTTAGCCGAGGCCAAACAGCTTCTGTGGGAAATCTGAGAGGATTTCTTAGTAGGCAGAAATGCGTTTGATGAAGGAGGTAAAGGACAAACTTGTGGATAATAAGCCAGGTTCCTTTCTCTGAAGGCATTTCTCTCTTTTTAAATCCCACCTTTCACCCAGGAGTCTTATCTCAGATCATCTCTCTTTTCTTTCAAGCCTAGTTGCTCGCTCTTACTTCAGGAATTCAATTCAACAAACATTTTTGAGCACTTAACACATTCCAAGCACTGTCATTGGTGCTGTACACAAAAAGATGACCAGTAAGGGGATCTTAACCCTTGACTTGGTGTTGTCAGCACCACGCTCACCCAGTGAGCAAACCGGCCATCCCAATATAGGATCCGAACCCGTGGCCTTGGTGTTGTCAGCACCGCACTCTCCCGAGTGAGCCACGGGGCCGGCCCTGAGCACTTAACACATTCCAAGCACTGTCATTGGTGCTGTACACAGATGAATAAGACCAGTCTCTGCCCTGAAGAAACTCAAAATTAGCAGGGAAATAAATATGTAACAAATAATGAAAACTATTATGTTAATGCACAGCACAATAAAATTATGTCTGCAAAATACAAAGAAGGGAGGCATAATCTCAAGAGAACCAAGGAAGACTTTTTGAAAAAAAAGTGATTTCTGAGCTGGGTTATGAGGAAAAACATGTTAGTTAGATATATCAAAGGAAAGGGTGAGAATGAATGACACTATCCTAGGGAGAGTTAACAATGTATAAAAACACAAAGGAGAGTTGGTATATCCAGTCTTAGACCACTCAGCTGGGGCCAGGGTACAGCACAAGTATGACTGCTGCACTTGCATTTCTGCAGTATTGCCGGAGTAAATATTCGGGAAATGCTCCTGTCACAACACATAAAAGTGCTACATAAAATGTAACAAATATATTTTTAAATGCATAGTTTTATTTTTGACAGCTAAAAGAAAATATGTTCTATATTATATGCAGATCAACAATTTCCCTCACTCCAAAACACCTCCCATGCCAGATGACCCAGCTGATGATTATACTCATATATATGTTCTGTAACAATAATAGTAATAATCATAAAAGGAGAAGTTGGCTTTTGAGGGGGCGGCGAAGGGCATGGGGTAAAGGGGAGAGATGGTTCATGGTGGTAAATGCAAGTTTTTAAATGCGTAGTCGAGCTCACAAGAAAGTAGAGAAAGTCCTTATGGACCCAAAACAAAGAGCAAATGTAAAACCAGAGCACTAAACTGAAGCTGCTCTGACTGGGAATATGTTGAGATAGAGAAAGAGGTGTCAATCATAGAAATAAAGTGGAATGAGTTTTAATGCCCCATGGGGACAGAAGGGTTTGGGGCCTGTGCAAGATGGGGAGTTGGAATAGAAATTTCCAAAAATTGTGCTGAAAAGGCTAGCACCCTTCGAAGGGTGGACCTTAAAAAACCTTTCATAGGGAGGTGACAAGGAAGCTTGTCTGCCTATTCCTCGCTCCAAGTAGAAAAAAAAAAAGCTTTCCTGAGAATCTATAACTACAGGATTATACTTTATGTTGGTTTTAAATTCAAATCTATACCCTGTGGAATACCCAAGCTAAGAAATTGGTGTTAAAAGTGGTTCTAAAAGAATAATTATTGGGCTGGCCCGTGGCTCACTTGGTAGAGTGCGGTGCTGATGACACCAAGGCCATGGGTTCGGATCCTATATAGGGATGGCCGGTTTGCTCACTGGCTGAGCGAGGTGTGGGCGCAACACCGAGGGTTGCGATCCCGTTGCCGGTCCCGGTCCGGTACGGGCGCGACAGTGAGGGTTGCGGTCCGTCGCCGGAGACGAAAAAAGACAAAAAGGAAAAAAAAAAAGAGGCAGTTAAGGGCCGGCCCGGTGGCGCACTGCTTCAGTGCGCCACTTGGGAGCGCAGTGGCGCTCCCGCCGTGG
>NW_007726561.1:508855-511486 GCF_000696425.1 Galeopterus variegatus | reverse complement strand
CTCCCGCCGAGGGTTCGGATCCCACATACAGACCGGTTCCAGCTCACTGGCTGAGCGAGGTGTGGGCGCAACACCGAGGGTTGCGATCCCGTTGCCGGTCCCGGTCCGGTACGGGCGCGACACTGAGGGTTGCGGTCCGTCGCCGGACACGAAAAAAGACAAAAAGGAAAAAAAAAAGAGGCAGTTAAGTGTAGTGATTAAGGGTCTGGGCTCTACAGCAGGGCTGCCTGGTTTTAGTTTGGACTCTCTACTTACTATCCAGGTGATCTTGGGCAAGATGAACTTTTCTTAAACAGGGTTGTTTTAAGTATTAAATGAATTAATACTTATAAAGTGCTGAGAACAGTGCATGGCACATAGTAAGTGTCACATAAGTGTTTGTTATTATTAAAAACCGAGTATATCTACAATCATTAAGGACATGAAAGGAGTAAAAAAAAAAAAAAAAAGACCAACATGGTATATGAATTAGTCTTATTTCTGCTGCTTGTAACAAAATACCTGGAACTGGGTAATTTGTAAGAAAATGAAATTTATTGCTTACTGTTTTGGAGGCTGGGAAGTCTAAAGTCCAGGGGACACATCTAGTGAGAGGCTTGTTGGTGGGTAGTGACTCTTCACAGCAAAGCAGGTTGTCACAAGGCAGAGGGTAGATGCAGAAAGGGAGAGAAAGAGCATACTCCTCATTCACTCTCCTTTTAAAGCCCTCAGAATCATGCCCATGACCACCATTAAACCATCAATTTATTAATCTGTTTACTAGGGCATGGTTCTCACAAACTAATCACTTCTTATGGCACCACCTTTCAATTACCATAATAGGATTTCCCATCCTTTTAACACTGTCACAGTGGGGGTTAAGTTTCTAATACATTGACTTTGGGGGACACGATTCAATCCACAAGAGTATACAAAAAAACTTTCAGGGTTGAAAAAAAATGGAACTTTAAACAATGATAAATATAGTTATTGAAATTAGGGGGAAAATAGGTTAGGTAGCAGATTAATTATAGCTGAAGGAAAAGTTAGCAAATTGGAAAAATTGGTCTAAGGAAATTATTCAAAATGAAACAGAAAAAAAAGCTCAAAAATATGAAGAGGAGGTTAAGGGACATGGAAGGCAGAATGAAAGCTAACATTACTCTAAATGGGATATTAGAAGGAAAGAATAGAGAGAATGGGAAAGAGAAAATATTTGAAAATATAATGGCTGAGAAATTTTCAGACTGATGAAAGATACTAATTCTCAGGTTTAGAAGTTGCAACAAGTAGGATAATTATTAAAAAGAAAAATCCATACCTATTCTCACTGTAGTGAAACACCAGATCATTCTCCATAGAGAAGGTATTAAAAGCTACTACAGAGGAAAAACCATCCACAATGGAAGATTTCACTGAGAATGTAACATTTGAACAAAGACTTGTATGAGAAGGTGTAAGCTATGAGGATATCTGAGGGAAGCTACTACAGAGGAAAAACCATCCACAATGGAAGATTTCACTGAGAATGTAACATTTGAAGAAAGACTTGTATGAGAAGGTGTAAGCTATGAGGATATCTGAGGGGAAAGTGTTCCAGACAGAAAGAACAGCTAGTACAAAGGCCCTGTGACAGAAGCATGATCACCAAGGAGCTAGTCTGGATGGAGAGGAGGGAGCAAGAGGGAGAGTCATTGGAAATGAAGTTGGAGAGATAATGGGGGTGGTAGTCAGGGTGAGAGAAGAAGCCTCGTGAGTGTTGGCCTTATAAAAATTTTGGCTTTTATTCTTAGTGAAATGGTGAGACATTAGAGGGCTTTGGGTAGAGAAGTGACAGTCTGACTCATGTTTTAAAAGGATAACTCTGAAAATAGAGGATTGAGGTGGGGCAGGGGGACAAGTGTACAAGCAGGGACACCAGTTGGAGCTTATTGTAATAATCTAGGTAAGAGATGGTATGGCTTAGACCAAGGTGGTAGCAGTGGAAGGAGTAAGAAATTATAATATTCTGATTATATTTTAAAGGCAGAGGAAACACAGTTCCTGTTAATGGATGATCGGAATGAGGGAATGAGGTTAGTTAAAGATAACCCCAAGGTTTCTAGCCTGGACAGCTGGAATAATGGAGTTGCCATTAAGATGAAGTTTGTGATTACAGCAGGGTTTTTTGGGAAGTGGGATTAGGATTTCCGTTTTGCCAAGTGCCTTGGATTGAGTGTCCCCCAAACTTGACCCCCACTGTGACAGTGTTAATAGGATGGGAAATCATATTATGGTAATTGCAAGGCAGGGCCTCAAAGAGGTGATTAGATTGTAGGACCATGCCATAGTGAACGGATTAATAATGGTGGTCAGGGCGTAGTTCTGAGGACTTTAAAAGAACACATGAGAGGTTAGTCTCTCTCTCTGCTCTGCCATTTTCTGCCATGTGAGACCCCTGGCTCACTGTTGCCACCACCAGGACCCTCATCAAAGGTGTTCTCTGCACTTTGGACTTCCCAGCCTCCAAAACTGTAAGCAATAAATTTCATTTTCTTGTGAAGTACCCATGAAGTTCAGGGTATTTTGTTGTAAGCAGCAGAAACGGACTAATACACCAAGTTAAGTTTGAAGTGACTTTTTTTCTTTTTTTTTTTTTTTTTTTTTTTTTTT
>NW_007726561.1:484878-508511 GCF_000696425.1 Galeopterus variegatus | reverse complement strand
AATTCCTATTTGAAAAAGGGACAAATTAAGGAAATGGGTTTCAAAAGCTAGAATTCTTTCCTTCCAATTGTGTTAGTACATTCTCTACATATTCATTACCATGAGACTTGCATTTTAGTTTTTCTAGAAGATAAAATATAGTTGAACATTTGGAAGAGTGCTTACCTTATTCCCTCCCAATCTCTACAAATTAATCTTATTTGTGTTTTTCAAATCCTCTATATTCTAATAGACTTTTTTTATCTTTTATCTTATCTGATACTGAAAGAAGTGTTATAATTTTCCAGAATAATTGTGAATTTGTCTCTCCTCTAGAGCTACTAATTTTTGTTTTTAATATTTTGAGTTTTTGTTTTTACATACATCCAAATTTAGAATTGTTACAATCTTCGTGGTTAATTGAAACTTGTATTAGCCAATTTTCTATTGCTTATATCCTTCACTAAGAAATCACAACTCCACGTACATCAGCAAATTCACACAGGGGAGAAACCCTATAGATGTGCTGAATGTGGAAAGGCCTTCACTGACAGATCAAATCTCTTTATCGCGGCAACGGATCGCAACCCTCAGTGTTGCCCCCGTACCGGACCGGGGACCGGCAATGGAATCGCAACCCTCGGTGTTGCTCCCGCGCCTCGCTCAGCCAGTGAGCGGGAACCGGTCTGCATGTGGGATCCAAACCCTCGGGCGGGAGCGCCGCCGCGCTTCCCAAGCGGCACACTATCCAGTGCGCCACTGGGCCGGCTCTGAAGTGACTATTAGACATTCAAGTAAAGATGACAACTAGGCATTTGAATATATGAGTCCGGGGTCCAGGAGAAGTCTGGGCTTGAAATATATATTTAGGAGTTATCAATGAATAGTTGGGTTGATGGAGTTAATAATGCCCAAAGATGTAATGTGTATGATAATAATAGTACAAAGGAGAGGGAAAGGAGTGAAGCTATGTTAGAGCAGAGTTTTTGTACACTATTGGAATTAAGTTGGTATGAATCCAAACTAAATTGTTTTAAATTAAGATGTTAATTATGATCCCCAGGGCAACTATTAAGAAAATAAAAAGTGAAGCAGAAAAAGCAATAAGAGAATTAAAGTGATATACTAGAAATATCTATTTAATGCAAAAGAAGACAGTAATGGAGTAACATGTGAACAAATAAGATATGAGAGACACACAAGACAGGTGGCAGATGTAAAGACTACATTATCAGTACTTATGTTAAAAGGTAAATAATCAAATCAAAAGGCAGAGATTGGTAGAATTGATCAAAAAACATGATCCAACTATATGTTATCTACAAGACACACAGAAGATTCAAAGACACAAATACCCTGAAAGTAAAAGGACAAAAAAAGAAATAAATAAAGATAAACCATGCAAACAGTACCCAAAAGAGAGTGGGAGTGGCTATACTAATTGGTAGAGTTTAGATGTGTTGTCCCCTCAAAGCTCATGTCAAAATCTGATCCCCAGCTTGGCAGTGTTGGGAGCAGTTTAGGTTATTGGGGGTGGATCCCTTATGAATAGATTAATGCCCTGGGGGGTGGGGTGGTTAGTGAGTGAGTTCTTGCTCTGTTAGTTTCTGTAAGAGCTGGTTGTTTAAAAGGACCCTGGTACCTCCTCTCTCTCTCTTGCTTCCTTTTGCCATGTGATCTTGCACTGATGGCTGCCTGCCACTTTCTGTCATGAATAGAAGCAGCCTGAGGCCCATGCCAGATGCAGCTGTCCCAGAATTGTGAGCCAAATAAACCTCTGTTCTTTATAAATTACTCAGTCTTAGTCGTTCTGTTATAGCAACACAAAAATGGACCAATACACTAATATCAGACAAAATAGATTTTAAGACAAAAATTTTTACGAGAGGCAAAGAGCATCTTAAGTGGTGTTTTAGTCTGTCTTGTGTTGCTATAACAGAAATACCTGAGACTGGGTAATTTATAAGGAAAAGAGGTTTATTTGGCTTACAATTCTGGGACAGCTGCATCTGGCATGGGCCTCAGACTGCTTCTACTCATGGTGGAAAGTGGCAGGCAGCTGGTGGGTACAAGCAGATCACATGGTGAGAGGAAGCAAGAGAGAGGAAGCAAGAGAGAGAGAGAGAGAAGGTGCCAGGGTCTTTTTAAGCAATGAGCTCTCCTGGGAACTAATAGAGCAAGAATTCATTCATTAATCCCCCTGCCCCAGGGAGAGCATTAATCCATTCATGAGGGATCTGCCCCCATGACTCAATCAGTTTCCAACACTGCCACATTGGAGATCAAATTTCCACATGAGTTTTGAAGGGGACAACACATCCAACCTCCATCAAGTGGTAAGAGTGTCAATCCATAAGGAAGACATAACAATAATAAACAATGTGAACCTAACGAGAGTCCCAAAATACATGAAGCAGAAACTGACGGAATTGAAGGGAAAAGTAGACAATTCAACAATAATAGTTGATTTCAATACCCCACTTTAATAAAGGGAAAAACAACTAGACAGAAGATTAACAAGAAGATAGAAGACTTGCACAACACTCTAAACCAACAGGACCCAATCGATATCTACAGACCTCTCCACCAAACAACAGAATATACATTCTTCTCAAGTGCACATGGAACAATGTCCAGGATAGATCATATGTTGGACTATAAAACAAGGTTCAATAAATATAAAAGGATTAAAATAATATACAGTATGTTCTTTGATTAAAATGGAGTGAAATTAAAAGAAATTTAAAAATTAAAACAAAAGAAAGAGAACAGAACAAAACAAAATAATAAAATGGGATGAAATTAGAAGTCAATAGCTGAAAAATATTTGGGAAATTCACAAATATGTGAAAATTAAACAATATGCTCCTAATTATCCAAAGGGGCAAAGAAAAAATCATGTGGGAAATTAGAAAATATTTTGAGATAAATGAAAATGAAAACAATGTACCAAACTTTATGGGATATAGCTAAAGATATGCTTAGAGGAAAATTTATAGTTATAAGCACCGATATTAAAAAAAGAAGGAATAGGTCAAGGGTTTGGATCCCCTTACTGGCCAGCCACAAAAAATAAAAAATAAAATAATAAAAAAGAAAGAAGATCTCAAATCAATAACCTAATCTTCCACCTTAAGAAACTAGAAAAAGAAGAGAAAACTAAATCCAAACCAAGTAGAGGAAGAAAATAATAAAGACTAGCATGGAAAGAAATATGATAGAGAGGGCTGGCCAGTTAGCTCAGTTGGTTAGAACATGGCCTGTAACACCAAGGTCTTTTCCTCCTACTGGCCAGTTGCTAACTGTCCCCCCCCCACAAACAAAACAAAAACAAAGAAAAAAGTGAAATAGAGAATAGAAACAAATTGACAAAACTAAAAGTTGATTTTTTGACAATATTAACAATATTGAAAAACCTTTAGCTAGAATAGGAAAAACATAAAACTTAAATTACTAAAATCAGGAATGAAAGAGGAATGTCACTGCTGACTTTGCAGAAATAAAATGGATTATAAGGGAATATTATGAGCATTTGTATGCCAGCAAATTAGATAACTGGGTGACATGGATGAATTTCTAGTAAGACAGAAACAAACTATCGAACCTGACTTGAAGATATAGAAAATCTCAACAAATCTGTTACAGTAAAGAGATTGAACTAGTAATTAAAAAAACAAAGCAAAACAAAACAAAACTTCCTACAAATCAAAGCCCAGGCCCAGCTGGCTTCACTGGTGAATTCTACCAAACATTCAAAGAAGAATTAATGTCAGTCCTTCACAAACTCTTCCAAAAGGTAGATGGGAAGTAAGCACTTTGCACCTCATTCTGAGAAGCCTGTATGACAATACCAAAACCAGATATTTACATCACAAGCAAAGAAAGACGAATATCTTTTATGAATATGGATGCAAAAAATATCCTCAACAAAATACTAGCAAACCAAATCCAGCAACATATGAAAAGGATTATATGCCATGACTCAGTGGGATTTATCCAGGAATGCAAGGTTGGTTTAATATACAAAAATCTATGTATTAATAGAATAAAGAACAAAGGCCACATGATCGTCCTAATAGATAAAGACAAAACATTTGACTGAAATCCCCCTTTCATGATAAAAATACTTAATGAACTAGGAATAGAAGGGAACTTTTTCAACTTGATAAAGGCCATCTATGAAAAACCCACAGCTAAGAGCTGGCAGGTTAGTTTAGTGTGTTAGAGTGTGGTGCTGATAACACCAAGGTCCAGGGTTTGATCCCTGTACCAGCCAGCTGCTAAAAAGACAAACAGAAAACACAAAAAAGAAAATCTCACAGCTAACATTATACGTAATGGCGAAAGATTGGATGCTTTCCCTCTAAGATCAGGAACAACAGAGATTTCAGCTCTCATCACTTCTCTTCAACGTTGTATTGGAGGATCTAGGCCGGAAAATTAGGAAAGAAAAGGAAATAAAAGGTATTCAGATTAGAAAGGAAGAAGTAAAATTATGTCTCTTTGCACATGTCATGATCTTGTATACAGAAATCCCTAGGGAATGCTCAGAAATCTATTAGAATGAATATGTTGACAATGTGGCAGAATACAAGATCAATATATAAAAGTCAATTGTGGGGAGTTCTGGTCAAGACAGCAGAATAGACGGTCCCCAGCGTCACTCTCTCCCACAGATCAACCAATTTACAACTGTAAAATGTAACATCAGTCAAGCTGGGGCCTCTGGAGCTCAGGAGAAGAGAAGGAGAGACCTACAGAGTTCATGAAGGTGTGAGAAACCATGATGAGAGAAAGAAAAAACTGCTCTGAGCGTTTGGGGCCATGGCTGCTTTATGCTGGAGCTGCTGAACACATGGAGCAGGAGCCAGCAGAAGCCGCAGCTGTGCCCTTCATATGGAGTTATTTGGAGGCAGCAGGGGAGAAGAAGACCTTGGTGGCCTCCAGGACAGCAAGACCACTAATAGGGTTCCTGTGGGCCCATGCAGGAGCAAGGAGCCAGAACAGCTGCAAAAGGGGAGTCAGTCAGAGGCCGGTGAGTCAACGCAAGGGATCAGCACAGGGCCCATCCCATGGGAAGTGTTTGGAGCACAGGCAGTGGGAGAGACAGGCCCACTGGGACAACACTGGGACACAGCAAGGACAGCCAATCCGCATCCCAATCAGTGCAGGACCACTCAGAGGAGACTAGTTGGGAATGTAGAATTGCATGGGGTGCAGTTTGATGAAAAAACTAAGGCCCAGATAAGAGTTTCTAAACAACCCAGATGAACCGAGTTTCTGGAGAGCCAGAAGTGCCTATAAGGTCAACCATTAAACCCTGAGCTGCACAGAAAGCCTCCCCTAGGGAAACAGCAGCAAAGCAGCAATTTAGCTCAACAGCACAGCACAACTACTGGTTCCCACAGGAAGTTCCCCCATGTTAGAAGTAAGCAAAGGACAAAAAATTGGTTCTGGCTCAGGTACACCATCAGTGCCTGGGGGCCCGCCAGGGGACATGAGGCGTGGAGCCAGGGACAGGACCCTGCCCAAACCACTCACACCACCAGTGCCTCAGGACCCACCCAGGAACCCGAGGCTTTGGAGCCAGGGACTAGACCCCCCTCCCACAACCAGGCATACTGCCAGCATCTTGTGGCCCTGCCTGGGGGCCCGGGATATGGAGCTGGGGACCGGACACCCCTCCCACAACCAGGCACACTGTGCCAGCACCTCAGGGCCCACCCAATAACCCAAGGCATAGAGATGGGGAGCTGACCCCCCTCAGACAACCAGGCACACCATGCCAGTACCTCGGAGCCAACCTGGGGACCCAAAGCATGGAGCTGGGGACTAGACACACCCCACAACCCGGCACACCACCAGCACCAAGGAGCATGCCAAAAACACCACCTCCATGTGGGTGGCCCACCACAGCCACTACAATAACCATGGCTGCCGGCGAAAGCAGCTAGACGCCACAACCACCACGCAGATGGTTGAGTGCATTGACACAAGGAAAGTTGCCAGCAGAGATAAAAGAAGAGGATGTCTCTCTCCACAAAGCCCATTTCAGAGTGACAGAAGAAGCATCTGCTCTATGATAATATTGAGGGATCTGATCACACCTCTCAGCATTGGACAGATCATCTAGGCAACAAATCAACAGAGTAACCATTATTCTTTCAGAAGGAGAGAAGAAATCTAGGGTAATTAGAAGGGGGAGGAGGGAGGGAGAGGGAGATGGGGCAAAATTGGACAAGGGGCATAGAGAATAATTAAGATTTGTGACAATATATATGCTAGTAATATTGATTTGATCAACATATCTCAATGTTCAACCCCCAAAACATGTATAATCAATTTTGATTCAATAAAATTTTTTTAAAAAAGTCAATTATATTTTTATATACTAGTGGTGAACCATCCAAAAATGAAATTAGGAAAGCAATTGTGGCTGGCTGGTTAGCTCAGTTGGTTAGCGCATGATGCTGATAATACCAAGGTTCAGGTTTTGATCCCTATACTTGCCAACCACACACACACACACACACACACACACACACACACACACACACACACACACACGGCATCAAAATGAATAAAATTATTAGGAATAAATTTAATAAAAGAAGTACTAGACTTTTACACTGAAAAGTACAAAAATTATTTAAAGAAATTAAAGACCTAAATAAACGGAAAGACGTCATGTTCATGGATTGGAAGACTTAACATTAAGATGACAATACTCCCAAGTTGATCTATATAGATTCAGTGCAGTCTCTATCAAAATCCCAACTGGCTTCTTTATAGAAATTGAAGAGCTGATGCTAAAATTCATATGAAAATTTAATGGACCCAGAATAGCCACAAACAATCTTGATAAAGAGAAGGACAAAGTTGGAGGACTCACACTCCCAATTTCAAAATTTACTACAAACTACAGTAATCAAAACAGAAGTGTGGTATGACATAAGAATAGATACATAGGTCCATGTAATAGAATTGAGAGTCCAGCAATAAACCCTCACATTTACAGTCAATTAATTTTCTTTTCTTTTTTTTTTTTTTTAAAAAAAAGATGACTGGTAAGGGGATCTTAACCCTTGATTTGGTGTTGTCAGCACCATGCTCTCCAAGTGACTGGTCATCCCTATATAGGGATCTGAACCCTTGGCCTTGGTGTTATCAGCACCACACTCTCCCAAGTGAGCCACAGGCTGGCCCTACAGTCAATTCATTTTCAACAAAGGTTCCAAGACAACTTAATGAGGGAAACAAAGTTGTTTCAACAAATGGTGCTGGGAAAACTGAATATCCACATGCAAAAGGATGAAGTTGGACCCTTACCTCACACCATATGCAAATATTAACTCAAAATGGATCACAGACCTAAATGTGAGCTAAAAAATTTAATATTCTTAGAATACATAGGTATAATTTTTTGTAACCTTGGATTAGGCTGTGTTTTCTTAGATATGACACCTAAGCACAAGCAATAAGAGAGAGAAAAAAAGATAAATTGGAGATTGTCAAGTTTAGAAACTTTACTGTTTCAAAGGATACCATTAAGAAAGTGAAAGCACAGCCCGCAGAATGAGAGAAAATTTTGCAAATCATAAATAAGGTAAGGGATTTGTACTCATGTCTAGAATGTATGAAGAACTTTTGCAACTCAATAAAAATAAAAAATAAAACATTTTAAGATGGGCAAGATCTGAATAGACATTTCTCTAAGGAAGATGTACAAATGGCCAATCAGCATATAAAAAGATGCACAAAGTCAGCCCTTTGGGGAAATGCAAATCAAGACTGCAATGAGATAACACTTCACACCCACTAGGATGACTGTACTTAAAAAGATAGATAAGAAAACATGTTGCTGAGGATATGGAGAAATCACAACCCTCATGCACTGTGGAAAGGAATGTAAAATGGCACAGCCAGTTTGAAAAATAGTTCAGCAGTTTCTCAAAATGTTAAATATAGAACTACCATAGCAATTCCAGTCTAGATATACCAAGAAATGAAAGCATATGTCCAAACTTGCAAACAAATTTCATAGCAGCATTATTTATAATAGCGAAATAGTGGAAACAACTCAAATTCCTATCAACTGATGAATGGATACATGAAATGTGCCAAGTCCATACAATGGAATATTATTTGGTTATAAAAAGGAATAAAACACTTTGCAAACAACACTGTGTGGCAGGTGATCAAAACTGTCTGACACAATTTGAGCTTGCTATAGCAAGAAAGTCTCACCTATTTTGGTGCTCTCTCTTCTGAGAGACAAGATGTTATATTAGACTTAAACCATGTTACAAAAAAAAAAAAGGAACGAAGCACTGATACATGCTACAACATGGATTAACCTTGAAAACATTATGCTCAGTGACAGAAGCCAGACAAAAAAGGTCACATATTGTATGATTCCGTTTATATGAAATGTTCAGAACAGGCAAATCTATAGAGACAGAAAGTAGGTTAGTGGTTGCTAGGAGCTGGGGGGAGGGGGGAGTGACTGCTAATGGGTATAGGGTTACTTTTTAGTATGATGAAAATGTTTTAAACTCAGTTGTAGTGATGAGTGCACAACTATGAATACACTAAAAACCTCTGAATTGTACACTTTGGTGGGTGAATTGTATGGTGTGTGAGTTTTGTAATTTTTTAAAACTTGTTATGTCGCTTTGATGAATTATGAAATATTTTAAAGAGATCTAAAAAATGTATTTTAAGTTGCATAGCAATGTGAATGTACTTAATGCCACTAAACTGTACACTTAAAAATGATTAAAATGGTAAATTTTGTTATGGACATTTTACCACAATAAAAATGTGTGTGTGTGTGTGTGTGTGTGTGCATGTATGCATATACATGTGTTACATTAGAGATCATGCATACACACACACTTACTCTACAATATGGTGGAAAATATGTCCGAGAGAGATGTAAATACTTTTTAATGGCATATCACATCTCCTAGACAGAGAAAGGAATTGAAAAATCTGAAAAATATATCTAACAATAGTTTCCTTTGAGTTTTTAGGCTATAAAGTGAGAGATGCTTTAATTATTTTTAACTTTTTTGCATTTTCTAAATTGTATATAATGAATACATATTGCATTTACTTTGAAAAGTCAAATATATAAATTAACAATAAAAATACCTTTTGGTTCAAGGTTAAAAAAAAAAAAAGAATGAGTGTAGATAGAGAAGTCCAAGGAGGGAATCTCGGGCACCCCAATATTAAGAGGTTAGGAAAATGAGAAATAGCAAAGGAGTCTGAGAAGAACTGGCAAGTGAAGTGGGAGGAGAATTAGGTGAGGTTGTGCCTTGAAAGCCAAAGGAAGAAAGTATTTCATGGAGGAGGGAGTGATCAACTCTCTCAAATGCTGCTGATAGGTCAAGTCCAATGAGAACTAGACTTCTGGATGTAGGAACCTGGAGGTCTTTGGTGAATTTGACAGAAGTTCTGATGTATTGTCAGAGGTGAAAGCTGATTTTAGTGGGTTTAAAAACATAGTTGTTTGTCATCATTTAACTGACATTTTGAAAACTGGTAATTAAAGGAAAATAAGCATTTATATTGTCTTTCTAGTAGGAACTGTATTTTAGGATAATCAAATAGATTCTGTTGATAAAGAAAAACTTTACATAGTAATCTAGGACTTGAACATCATCATTTTGCAAACCTCATGAAATTATTGATTCAGGCAAGATTGTCAATGGGTTTAAAACCAGCAGAATGAGCAGATGGGGAAGTGGGCATTTATGTAGTGCCAAAGTAACAGCACACAAATTTCTTTCTTTTTTTTTTTTTTCCCCTTTTTGTCTTTTTTACTGACCGGTAACGGGATCGCAACCCTCGGTGTCACACCCGTACCGGGGACCGGCAACAGGATCACAACCCTCGGTGTTGTGCCCGCACCGCGCTCAGCCAGCGAGCGGGAACCGGTCTCCACATGGGATCCGAACCCTCGGCGGGAGCGCTGCCGTGCTCCCAAGCGGCGCACTCTCCAGTGCGCCACCGGCTGGCCCACAAATTACTTTCTAGTCATGAGTTGGAAATGTAATTTACAACAAGAGATGAGGCTGTTCTCACTTTGAACCAGTGGCCAGTGGCCAGTTTTGTGTGTGTGTTGTCACAATCAGTGTGTCACCAGATACAGATGCTCCTTGACTTATGATGAAGTTACATCCTCATAAAACCATCTTGTAAACTGAAAATATTGTAAATCGAAAATGCACTTAAAACATCTAAACTACTGAACATCCTACTTTAGGCTAGCCTACCGTTACACCCACTCAGAACACCCACATTAGCCTACAGTGGGCAAAATCGTCTAACACAAAGCCTGTTTTATTATAAAGTGAATACCTCATCTAATTTATTAAATACTGTACTGAAAGTGAAAAGCAGAATGGTTTCACACCATCCTAAAGTCAGAAAGTTGAACCATCATAAGTTGGGGACCATCTGTGTTGTGTTTTATAATGAGATGCAATATGAAGTATACAATATCATCTGTCATATATACTATAGTCTGAATGTTGGTGTCCCCCCCCAAATTCATATGTTGAAATTTAACCTCCAAGGTGATGGTATTAAGAGGTGGGGACTTTTAGGAAGTGATTAAGTCATGAGGTCTCTGCCCTCATGAATGAGATTAGTACCCTCATAAAAGAGGTTGAAGGGAGCTGCCTTGCCCCATCCACCATGTGACGATACAGTGGCAAGGCACCATTTTGGCAGCAGAGAGCCAGCCCTCACCAGACAGGATCTGCTGGTGCCTTGATCTTGGATTTCCCAGCTTCCAGAACTGTGAGAAATAAATTTCTATTGTTTATAAATTACCCAGTCTAAAGTATTTTGTTATAGCAGCCCGAATGGACTAAGACAATATATCTACCCAAAGGCGTTTAACTTGAAGCCATTGAGCTTTTAGATTTTAGTTAATAAGAAATGAGTAGGCACTTTAGTTAAATAGAAATTAGTAGGCACAAGAGGAGCTGGTCTTTGATAGGAGTATGGTCAGGGGATAGAGGAACAAGATAAACAACACCAGGAGAAAGCAATCAGACAAATCCAGAAGATAGGACCTCTGGTCTAGGCCTTTCAGCAAATCAGTGTCATGAAAAAGGGGATTGTGCTAGAAGACCAGTTGCAATGTATGGCCATAGGTTGGATACTGGTATGGATGAACCAGCTATAAAAGACATTTTGGGGATAATTGGGAAAATTTGAATATGGTTTAAGTAAAATTTGAATATGGTTTAAGTATATAGATCACATGAAAAAATTCTAATTTGGAAAGGTGGAGACTAGTTGATAAAAGAGGTTATAAAGTAGTATGTACAATATGATCTCATGTTGATTAAAAAACCCCGTATATTTAAAAAATATATATATATAAAAGATCCAGTTATTACTAGAGTACTGCGTTATTAACATTGATATTCTTGGCATGGTAAGAATTTGATGTTTTCATTTTATTATTTTTGTTTACTTTTCTAATTTTCTATAATGCTTGTGTATTGCTTCTGAAATAATGACAGGTTATTTAAAAACATAATATAAAGTAGTGAATAAAAACCCAAGAATGAGAAAAATAAGAAGATGGAAGGAGAAGACTGAATATCATTCTTTTGAGGCATTGTGCAGTAAAGGGGAACAGAGAAATGAGGCCGTAGGTAGGAGAGGAAGTGGAGTCAAGTAAATTTTTCTTTAGGATGGACAAAAACAGCAGCATGATTTTGTGTTGGTCAGAATGAACAGAGAAGGGGAAAAATTGATGATAAAGGAACAAGAAGAAAGAGCTTCTGAGGCAGTGCTCTTAGTAGGCACAGGAGGAGCTGGCCTTGGATAGAAGTATGGTCAGCTGGTTGAAATATTTCCAGCTACATGCCATTTATGAGAGACATTTAAAACATAAGGCACTGAAAGATTGCATGTAAAGAGATATACCAGGAAAATACTAACTAAAATAACTCAGGTGTGACTATATTAATATCAGGCAAAAGCACTGCTATAGAAAAGAGGATCTTGTATACATTAATAAAAGGTTCAAAGAGAATATAATAAATCTAAGCCATATGCATGTAATAAGATGAATGTAAAGTGAAAATTGACAGAATTAGGGCTGGCCCGTGGCTCACTCGGTAGAATGTGGTGCTGACAACACCAAGGCCCCGGGTTCGGATCCCATATAGGGATGGCCGGTTGCTCCCTGGCTGAGCGTGGTGCTGACAACACCAAGTCAAGGGTTAGGGTCCCCTTACCGGTCATCTTTAAAAAAAAAAAAAAAAAATTGACAGAATTATAAGGAGAAATTCAGGAATTCACCATCATGGTGAGAGATTTAACATATCTCTGTCAGTAATTGACGGATCAAGCAGACCAGTAATTAACTAGGACATAGAAAATTTGAACAAAACAGGTAACTACCTTCATCTATTGAATTTATGTAGAACCCTGCACCTAGCAGTTAGAGAGTACACATGGGACCTTTATAAAAATTGATCACTTGCTAAGCCACAGAACTAGTTTTAATAAATACCAAATAATTAATATCACACAGACCACATCCTGTGACCACAATGTAATTAAGGAATCAAAACATTAAAAGCCATGCATTTAGACATTAAAAACAAAACCTTTCAAATATGACTGTTAGAGTTTATACTAAGAATTGGGGGGGACTATATCTAGAGAAGAGGGAATGAAGACTCATAGTCAGGCAGATACCCTACAAGGTCTCCACCACATTCGAGGCCATGTTGTCCATTGTGTGTGTGCATGCACGCACACACACGCACACCTTTGTCCCACCACAGCCTAAGATGATCTCACCAAGCTTGACCCAACAACCTCAAGGACAACCACAATTCATATTATTCCCAAAGAAAAATTTTCCAAAGCCATTTCCAGCTAGTATCCAGAGGCAACCTCATAAAGCCGCTATTCCCCAAGTACGTAATCTCCTAGTGATGTCTAGGCTTCTAGTTCAGGTTCAGTCTTACCTCAGTGTGGCTCCACATCATCCTGTTATCTGTGGACTAAATAATAAATGTAACTGCCAGCTGCTTCCACGGCTGGAAGTTATATTTCTGTGTTCACTTGGGCTTTCTTCCATGCAGCAAAGGGCTCAGACTGTGCAAGGATCAGGCAGACTTATGGACACTTTGTTCATTTATGCAGGTTCAGTGCCAAGACCATTTTGAGCATCTACATCTATTGAATTCCATTTTTTCCACCATTTAGAACCTTCTGTCTAAGGATCTCAGTCATTGTCTTTGCACAAGCTTTTTCCAAGTTCCAGCCCAATTCCTCTCTTTCTCTCTCATGGTTTAAAAAATGTCAAATGGTACAATTTTTTAAGTCAGTTTTGCATCCCCCAGCATTTTGCTGACCAAGTTAGATATTCATCTAACTTTATTAATTCGCTGAATTTTTCCCAACAAAATATTCCTAAAAATCCACACATACATATAACATTAATTATAAGGTACATTTCCTTATTTATTACTGGCGCTAACAATTTCCCAATTTTAATTCTGATTAGCAACCACAATAACTACCATTAAGAAAAGAAACGCCTCGGAAAGCGCTATAATTGGTCACTGGTCTAGGGGTTGTGCTGTATCTTGCTGGACAAGTCTATACAGGTAAATGACAGAACCAGCAAATCTCACAGGCATCATTGTACAACTCACTTCCTGGACAGCGAGTTCCTTAGTCCCTACGATCTACCTGCTTAGAGGACTTCGCTTGTATAACAAGCATCCTTTAGGACTGCTCTAAAGAAGCAGTGGGTAGGTAGGGTTGCCTGCTGGGTGTGGTGCAGATTGAGCCATCTATTTCCTCTGTTGCTGGTATCCTGCGTATGTGAGTTTGGAACTGAGTCTTACTGCAACATTGGCTTAGGAAAATCTCAGGCCTCTGTTTGTCAGCATTCTATATTTTTCCTGGTGCTGAGATTCCTAAAAGATTTTGGCTGCCATAGTGTTTAATTTGGGAGATCTCTGCTAAAAAGTCCAAACCAGGAATCTTGTCTTTCTATGATAATTCCCGGGCCTGGTAAAGATTCAGAGCTGGGCTTGCTTAAGGGGCTCTGCTCATCCATCCCAATTCCTCTCCAGTGAAGGGTCTTGGCCTCAGGATACAGATGGTGAGAAGGGAATTGGAGGTGTTTCTCCTCTAGTCTGTTTTGGAGGGTTAATCCTGCACCCTTGCTGCATTCTACAACTATTGGAGTTTCTTTTAAGAGGGGAAGTAATTTCACATTTGTCCAGCAGAGGGGGCTCAATGGGAAATGCTTTGGAGAGAACTGAGGTTTGGGTTTTTTAAAAAAGATTGCTTCTCTTACACCCCACATTCAGTCCCAGGAAACCATACTGGTTCGCCCTTCAAAATACATCTGGGATCTGAACACCTCTCCACACCTCCAGTGCTAGTGCTCTGCCCAAGCCCCCTTCATTTTCTCATCTGGATTACTGCAGAGACCTCCTAACACCTGCCCTGCTGTAATTACTTCCTTATCGATTCTCAACTCAGCAGCCAGAGAGATCCTTTTAAGGTAGAAGTACATTATGTCACTCTTGTGTTCAATTGCTTCCCATTTCTTTCTTTTTCTTTCTTTCTTTTTTTTTAAAGATGACCGGTAAGGGGATCTTAACCCTTGACTTGGTGTTGTCAGCACCACGCTCACCCAGTGAGCAATCGGCCATCCCTATGTGGGTTCCGAACCCGTGGACTTGGTGTTATCAGCACCACACTCTCCCAAGTGAGCCACGGGCCGGCCCCTGGCTTCCCATTTCTATCAGAGTAAAAAGTCAAAGTCCTTAAACCCTGCACCTCTTAATCTGCCACTGCCTCTCTGACCTCTTCTCCTTCAACTCTCCCCCTGAAATACTCTGCTCCTGCCCCACTCGCCTTTTGGTTGTGGTTTGAACACATCAGGCATGTTCTTGCTCTCCCCCTTTGTATCCATGTGGCTTCCTCCCCAGTTTCTTTCCTGCCTTGCTCAAATCTTGCCTTTTCAATAAGGCCTGCCCAACCTCCCTATATAAAATTGCAATCACCACTTCCCTTCTCTCCCTAAACTTCTTACTCTGCTCTGTTATTTACTCCAGAGTACTGAGCACCTTCTGACATACTATTCTGTTCTAACTATAATGAACAAATGTAACTTTTTGTTATGTTTACAATTAATCATCTTTATCCCTTCTACAATTTAAGCTCCTTGAGGGCAAGGATCTTTGTCTGTTTTGTTCACTGTGTTTGGAATAGTACCAGGCACAGAGCAGGTGCTCACTCAGTAAATATCTGTTGAATGAATGAATCAATTCATTTTTCTGACAGGTAAGATCTTACAGTTGTCTAATTAATACCCTAACTTCATTCTTGGGTGTGGGGAGGTATAAGAATCAGAGAATCTGAACAATGTAATTCAGCATGATTTAAGGCTTCTTTTCTTTTTTTTCCTTTTTGTCTTTTTTCGTGACCGGCAACGGATCGCAACCCTCAGTGTCGCGCCCGTACCGGACCGGGACCGGCAACGGGATCACAACCCTCGGTGTTGCGCCCTCACCTCGCTCAGCCAGTGAGCGGGAACCGGTCTCCACATGGGATCCGAACCCTAGGTGGGAGCGCCGCCGTGCTCCCAAGTGGTGCACTGTAGCAGTGCGCCACCGGGCCGGCCCTCTTTTTTTTCTTTTTGATGGCTGGCCCATACGGGCATCTGAACCCCTGACCTTGGTGTTATCAATACCGCACTCTAACCAACTGAGCTAATTGGCCATCCCTCAAGGCTAATTTCTTGATTTGGACTATGGCAATGTCCATTGGGTAGCCCTGGGTTTTACTATTTTTTGTCAACTAGGACAGTGCTGGATAACAGCCTGTCTCTGGCTGGACCTTAAACTTAAGTCTACAAGCAGTGATCAACACATTCCGTTTTGCTATAAAGTCACCTAAAGCCTTGGTATCAGTGGATACATGGATGGAGCACCATAAGACATCAGGGAAGAGCTTAACCAACCACTTCACTACCACATAGCAAGGACTGCCACCCCCCTATTGTGCTCACGTATTCTTTCCTTATACCCCTCCCCCCAACTCAGCCAAGTCCGCAGTTTCTCTCAGATTCATTGTAGAAACCCTACTTTGAATGCTCATTTCTATGTCCTTTAGTACTCTTTGGTTGCAAGCAACAGAATCCAAGTCAAGTTAGTTTATTTAGAAATTGGGAGGATTTATTATAAAGATACAGAAGTGTTTTGCAGGGAGGAAGAGCTGAGGTTTAACTTTCATAAGACCCTAAACATTGCACATTATACAATGGTAGCCCAGGTGTGGTGGGGCGTATTAGTCCATTTCTGTTGCTTATAACAAAATATTCAAAACTGGGTGACTTAAAAAGAAAATGAAATTTATTGCTTACATTTCTGAGGCTGGGAAGTCCAATGTCCAGGGAACACAGCTGGTAAGGGTCTTGGTGGTGGTGACAGTGATGGCAGAATATCACATTGTGAAAATGGCAGAGCAGAGGGAGCAAGAATAACCTCCTCATTCACTCTCTTTTTTTAGCCCTCAGAACTGTGCCCCTGACCACTACAATTAATCCATTCACTACCGCATAATCCTACAATCCAATACCTCTTCAAGGCCCCACCTTTCAATTACCACAACAGGATTTCCCACCCTCTTAACAGTCACAGTGGGGGCCAAGTTTCTAATACATAAAACTTGGGGGACGCAACTCAAGCTTCAGTGAATTTTGGGGGGACGTAATTCAATCCACTACACGGGGTTACTTCTTTTCTTTCCCAAGAGTGTTACTTGCTAGATCAACTCTGTTGATGTGATCAACTTACCAATAACCACACCTTCTTCTTGCTTCTTAATCATCCACAGGTTTGGGGTGGGTGTTCCTCCCCCACAGTCTTATATGTGATTCCACCCCAATTCCAGGGGCAGAACCTGAAATGAATCCTGCCAATTCCATTTCCTTTGCCAATGACTGGTTTAGTAATGGTAATGGGTCTTAGGTTGGGTTCGCTAGAGCACAGCCTGAGACAGGGACACTTGTACAAGTGATTGATGGGCAGACTGCTTTCAGGAGATGGAAATAAGGGAAGCAAGGGAAAGGGAAGCAAGGATATAGTCTCATTTGGATATCAGCTGCAATTTGAGCTCATGGAGAGATCCAGAGCATGAATTGCTCCCACCTTGGAACAAGGGGGCAAACTTTTGCCCTCTTGGAGGAAGATAGTGCCAACTCTGATAAGTTTCTTTTTTTAGATAGATTTTGTTTTTTAGAACAGTTTTAGATTTACAGAAAAATTGAGAAAATAGTACAAAGAATGCCCCTATAACTCCCCATAGTTTCCCCTGTTATTATTATTATCTTACTTTAGTATTATTACTGTTTTTTTTTTTTTGTCTTTTTTTTCCGTGTCCGGCAACGGATCGCAACCCTCAGTGTCGCCCCCGCACCGGACCGGGACCGGCAACGGGATCGCAACCCTCGGCGCTGCCCCCGCGCCTCGCTCAGCCAGTGAGCGGGAACCGGTCTGTATGTGGGATCCGAACCCTCGGGCGGGAGCGCCACCGCACTTCCGAAGCGGCGCACTAGCGCAGTGCGCCACCGGGCCGGCCCGTATTATTACTGTTTTTAACTTAGTATTTGTTATATTTGTTACAATTTGTTATAATTAATGAACCATTATTGATATATTATAGTTAACTAAAGTTATAATTAACCAAAGTTGTTCAGGTTTCCCTAGTGTCTGTTTTTCTGTTCCAGGATCCCTCCAGGATACCACATGACATTCAGTTGTTATGTCTCCTTAAGTTCCTCTTGGCTGTGACCGTGTCTCAGACTTTCCTTGCTTTTGATGACCTTGATAGTTTTGAGGAGTGCTGGTCAGGTATACCGTACAGTGCCACTCTGTAGGAATTTGTCTGATGTTTTTCTCCTGGTTAGACTTGGGTTATAGGTTTTGGGAGGAAGATCACAGAAGTAAAGGGCCATTTTCATCACATCATATCAAGGGGACATACTATCCACATGATTTATGACTGTTGATTTTGACCTTGATCACCTGGCTGAGGCGGTGTTTGTCAGGTTTTCCACTGAAAAGTTACTCTTTATTTTTCCCTTTTCATACTATATTTTTTGGAGGGAAGTCACTGTGTGCAGCCCACCATTAAAGACTGGGGAGTTATGCTCCCCTCCTTTAGGGTAGAGTATTACATAAGTTATTTGGAAATCTCCTGCTTGGGAGATTTGTCTCCTGTCCCCCATTTATTAATTTATTCAGTCACTTATTTATGTCAGTATGGACTCATTAATATTTATTTTACCCCTTGGATTATAATGCAATATTACTTTATTTATTTTGTTTTTTAATGTTTCTGATTTGCCTGTTGGGAGCTCTTTCAGTTGGCTCCTATGCCCCTTTGACATATGAGGATTTTCAAAAAGTTCATGAAAAGACTTGTTTTATTATTATTATTATTTTAAGATTTGTATTATCTTTTAATTCCTTTTTCCATGAAAAAAAAATATTTTTAAAAGATGACCAGTAAGGGGATCTTAACCCTTGACTTGGTGTTGTCAGCACCACGCTCTCCCAAGTGAGCCACGGGCTGGCCCTCCTTTTTTCCATGAACTTTTTGAAGTACACTCATACTCCCACCGTTTTTTTTTCAGCACTTCCTTGCATTCTGGCACTGCAAGATCCTCCAGGCTCATCTTGTATATTTCCTGCCCCAGTTCTAGAATCAGCCATTAAAGGAACCAAGGTGTTCTGGTTCCTTTAATTGGAGAATGGTATTAGAAACCGACATCTGGGCACTAGGTGTCCTCATTGCTACTGGGGTGTTATTTCTTTAGGCCCTCTCAGCTTACAGAGCTAAGAAATATGTGTGTGTATATACTAATTTGTGTGAATACTAACGTGTATATATACATATCCGTAAGTATTTCTATATGTAACCATCTCTATTAAGCTAAACTATTGTAACAAAGAGGCCCCCAAATATGGTGGCTTAGGTAAGATAGATCAGAAGATCATTTCTTTCTCAGGTAACAGTAGGAGGTGAGCAGCCCAGGGCTTTTAGAGTGTCTCTACCGTCCTCGGCACATGGCTTCCATCTCTCTGGCTAAGGCTGCTGCTCCAGGTATTGCCACTTCTCAATCAGCAGGAAAGGAAAAAGTAAAGAGCAAGCACCTAGCTGCAAGGAGGGCTCTGGAATCTGGTCTCTGGCTGGGCCACCATGTATCCTCATAAAGCTTAAGGATGGGGATTTTATTACCAACAGGAAGAAAGGGAAATAGCACCTAGCTGCAAGGAGGGCTCTGGAATCTGGTCTCTGGCTGGGCCACCATGTATCCTCAAAAAGCTTAAGGATGGGGATTTTATTACCAACAGGAAGAAAGGGAAAATGGGTAGGAGAAAGTACTTAGGAGGTAATGAATGCTCTGCCCCATTACTTGCATGAATCATAATAGCAAACATATACTGAGTGCTCTCTGTGTGGACACTGTGTTCCAAACACTTGGCATGTGTAAAGCATTTAATCTGCATAATAAGGCATGAAATGGGTACTATGCTATTATTATAAAAAGGAAACTAGGGCAGAGAGCGCTCAATAAATTTGTCCAGATCTCATAGCCAGTTAGCAATGGAGTCAGGACAGTCTGGCCCTGGCACCAGTACATTTAGTCAGTATGTTATTCTGCTTCTGGTTTATATTGAAGTATTTTGAGATATTTTTTATTCTCTGGGACCAGAGCTTTCCTGTAACTTATAGATCTACGAGTACTGTTCAGCTTTCAGGTGTATCACCCTCATGCACTTTTGCAGGAATGTGTAGTGTTTGCAAGTAGAGGATGACTTCCCCACTGTACTTCCTGTACCATAGCTTTATGGGCTGTTCATCACCTACCAGTCACCACATGGCTGGCTGTTTGGTGGCTGAGACTCCTGCCCTCCTGCCTTCCCTCATCTCCCCTGTGAGGCCTTCCCCTGTTGCCTCAGACCTATTCCCTTTTTCTCAGTGTTGTCATAGAACTTGGTGCACACATCTGTGCCAGGAGTGACTGCACTGGACTGTAATCGTGTCTTTATGTGTTTGTAGTCCCTGCTGTAAAATGGTGACCTCCTGGAGGACGGGGATGTGCTTTATTCATCTTTGTATTTACCCTTTGTTCCCAGAGCACTATGTGGAATCGGGTATAGGCAGGTACTCAATAACTGTAAGTGAGTGAGTGAGTGGTGGGGTTGGGAGCATGAAAGAAGGGGGGCCCCCCACCTGCACCTTCCTGGAGCAATCTCTAGAGGGCAGTCTCACACCACGCTTGACTTCTCTAGCCTCTGCCCAGTTGCTTTTTTTCTATCATACAGGGGCAGGGGAGGGGGGTTGTTGGATGGATGGATAGATAGATTAGAGTGGGCATAATCCTTATGGGCTCTGGAGTTGACAAGTTCTGGAACCCAGGAATCTAACCAAGCTGACTTAGGCACTGGAGACATTGCTGGCCTTTTCTTTAGACACAATCAATGGCTTAGGGCCTAGTGATTATGATGGAAACCTGGAAAAAACTTATGTTTCCAAAATGAGGAAAGAAAATTGCAAAATGGAAAGGATAAATATTTAAGTAAGTGGCTACAAAACAAAATATCAACCAATCAACTGCAGCACAACTTGTATGTAGCTTATGTATAAAATACATTTCATGCACCCCTTTTAAACTGGCTATAATCAACAAGACGGTGAATAACAAATGCTGGCGAGGGTGTGGAGAGAAGGGAGCACTCCTATACTGTTGGTGGGACTGTAAATTAAGTACAACCACTATGGAAAACAGTATGGAGGTTTCTCAAACAACTACAGATAGATCTTCCATACAATCCAGCCATCCCTCTTCTGGGTATATACCCAGAGGAATGGAAATCATCATGTCGAAGAGATACCTGCACTCCCATGTTCATCGCAGCTGTGTTTACAACAGCCAAGATATGGAACCAACCTAAATGTCCATCGATGGATGATTGGATAAGGAAACTGTGGTATATATACGCTATGGGATACTATTCTGCCATAAAAAAGAATGAAATACTCCCATTTGCAACAACATGGGTGAACGTGGAGAAACTTATGTTGAGTGAAATATGCAAAGCACAGAGGGATAAATACCTCATGTGCTCACTCATATGTGGGAGCTAAGAGAGAAAGAAGGAAGGAAGAAAAAATACATTTCATGTGGGATGTGAGTGTATTTTAATATTTTTGACTTGATGTTGGCACTCCTAAAGTATCAAGGGCCCTTTACACCCTTGAAAGGCCCTGCCGCAGTGTAAGCAGAAGGGGGTATTAAGTTGAACCCCAGACTTTCTACCAGAGAGCTCAGGCTGCTCTTAATATAAGCACAGGCTGCTGAGTCTGAGGCTGCAGGTGCAGTCCCACTCTTCCTTCTGAGGGCTCTGGAGCCAAGCCCACGAACACAGGCTGCCCTCCACCCCCATCTGTCTAGATCTCAAGGTAAGGTGGATGAGGGCTGGCATTTTACATACTTAAGTTCCTACATTGGGGGGATACTGACTAGGAGGAAGCACTGTGCCCTGGCTCAGGGGGCGGAATGGACAGGAGACAAGAACAGAACCAATTGACTCTGAGTTAAAGTCAGAATGAGTCGGGGACTCTAAAGTGCTGGGTGGGACCCAGGGAGGCTTCTGGAAAGAGGCAGCATTTTGATTGGGCCTTGTCAGGTGAGTCAGCCTCTCGAAGGCAGTGGGTGAAACATCCTAAGAGCAGGAGAGAAGGAAAGGGAAACTAGATGGCATGTCCTTCAAGCCTTACAGAATTCTGGGGTGGTGTTGTCTCCAATTTACATAGGAAAGGACTGAAGTTCAGGGAGTTAATCATGTTAATAAGGGCATTTGAGTGCTTACTTGGAGCCAGGTGCTGTGCTGAGCCCTTTACATATATGGTTTCATTTCATCCTCTCAATAACCCTAATGAGCGGTAGATGTTATTAAGCTCATTTTACAGATAGGAAAACTGAGGTTCAGAGAGGTTAAGTAAGTTATTGAAAGTCAGGATTCAAGGGCAAAGTTGTCTGACTTCAGACACAGTGCTCGTAATCCCTATATGTATCCTCCTTCAAAGTGGCCAAATTTCACAAGACAGAGTGGCAATAAATGTGCCAGGCACTGTTCTAAATGCTTTACACATTTTAACTCATCTAGCTGATGTAGGGATTATGATTATTATTGCCATTTTACAAATGGGGAAACCAAGGCCAAGAGAGATTAAGTGACTTGTCTAAGGTTGCCACTAGGTGGTCTAGTTCCAGAGTCTGGGCTCTTAACCACGATAATCTACTAGCCTTTCTACTCTGCAGAGGGACAAGGCGTAGGGCTGTCAAAACTCAGGGACATGGCAGTCTGAGTGCAGTGGTGTTTACAATTGATCAAAGCCAGTTGTAGATTTCTTTGTTCCTTCTCCATTCCCACTGCTTCTCTTGACTAGCCTTATAAAAACAAAACAAAAACAAAACCAAACTCAGGGCCAGTGACAGGGCCAGTGGAGTAGAGAACAGGAGGGAGGGCTGCCTTGGTATGTGAGGTATGTGAGGGAGCTGGAATAGGAAAGAGAACCCAACCGTAGCCATTCACAGTATTTTTCTCTGCTGTTTTCTCAGTAGGAATTCAATGCTAGTTCCTATCAAAACTAACTACTAACAGCATAATATCTCCCCAAATACCATTTCCTTAAAAGGCATTCTGTCAAAGTGTCTCTAATTAGTAAATACAGATGCTTTGCAAATAGGGGTTCCCTTTTCCCTTGTGACCAGGACCAGTGGTCTGCCAGAATGGCTTTGCAGTCCCCCAGTTAGGGTTAGGAACTACTTTGTAGAGAAGGATATGAGGAAGACGGCTGTACAGGGGGAATGGCTGATGTGGACTTGGTCAGAGATTGAATTTAGAGATGGGAAGGAAACCTTCCATGGCTCTTGTCCCTAATACAAATCTACTCAGGGTCTTTGGGATCAGGTCTTTAGTTTCTTGACTCAAAGGGAAACAATAAGGATAGGTTTATGGAAGTAAAATTATCCCATTTGGAGGAAGGAAACCTGTAAGGAGACACAGAGCATTTGTAATTAAGTGCACAGGCTCTGAAATTGGACTGTTTGAATTCAAATCCCAACTATGTAAGTGTATAACCTTTGGTAATTTACTTGACCTCCCTAAATCTTGGTGTCCCTTCTGTAAAATGGGTATATTAATGATGTCTTTAATTGTTAATTATTCACATAATAATGATTAATGTTTTGTTGTAGGGATTAAAATGACCAAATACAAAGTGCTCAACACAGTGTTTACATACATATACTCAATGCCTATTATTTTACCCAAATTAAAAGGAGATATTACAGTAAGTTTTTTTTGGGGGGGGTGTGTTGCTGGCTGACCTGTATGGGGAATCAAACCCTTGACCTTGGTGTTATAACACTGTACTCTAACCAATTGAGCTAACTAGCCAGCCTTCACTTAAAATTTTAAGAGGGTAGATCTCTCACCATTAAAAAAATTAACTCAGGGGCCGGCCCGTGGCTCACTCGGGAGAGTGCGGTGCTGATAACACCAAGGCCC
>NW_007726561.1:471143-484868 GCF_000696425.1 Galeopterus variegatus | reverse complement strand
GGATACCTGCACTCCCATGTTCATCACAGCTCTGTTTACAATAGCCAAGACATGGAACCAACCTAAATGTCCATCGATGGATGATTGGATAAGGAAACTGTGGTATATATACGCTATGGGATACTATTCTGCCATAAAAAAGAATGAAATACTCCCATTTGCAACAACATGGGTGAACGTGGAGAAACTTATGTTGAGTGAAATATGCAAAGCACAGAGGGATAAATACCTCATGTGCTCACTCATATGTGGGAGCTAAGAGAGAAAGAAGGAAGGAAGAAAAAATACATTTCATGTGGGATGTGAGTGTATTTTAATATTTTTGACTTGATGTTGGCACTCCTAAAGTATCAAGGGCCCTTTACACCCTTGAAAGGCCCTGCCGCAGTGTAAGCAGAAGGGGGTATTAAGTTGAACCCCAGACTTTCTACCAGAGAGCTCAGGCTGCTCTTAATATAAGCACAGGCTGCTGAGTCTGAGGCTGCAGGTGCAGTCCCACTCTTCCTTCTGAGGGCTCTGGAGCCAAGCCCACGAACACAGGCTGCCCTCCACCCCCATCTGTCTAGATCTCAAGGTAAGGTGGATGAGGGCTGGCATTTTACATACTTAAGTTCCTACATTGGGGGGATACTGACTAGGAGGAAGCACTGTGCAGTAGAGAACAGGAGGGAGGGCTGCCTTGGTATGTGAGGTATGTGAGGGAGCTGGAATAGGAAAGAGAACCCAACCGTAGCCATTCACAGTATTTTTCTCTGCTGTTTTCTCAGTAGGAATTCAATGCTAGTTCCTATCAAAACTAACTACTAACAGCATAATATCTCCCCAAATACCATTTCCTTAAAAGGCATTCTGTCAAAGTGTCTCTAATTAGTAAATACAGATGCTTTGCAAATAGGGGTTCCCTTTTCCCTTGTGACCAGGACCAGTGGTCTGCCAGAATGGCTTTGCAGTCCCCCAGTTAGGGTTAGGAACTACTTTGTAGAGAAGGATATGAGGAAGACGGCTGTACAGGGGGAATGGCTGATGTGGACTTGGTCAGAGATTGAATTTAGAGATGGGAAGGAAACCTTCCATGGCTCTTGTCCCTAATACAAATCTACTCAGGGTCTTTGGGATCAGGTCTTTAGTTTCTTGACTCAAAGGGAAACAATAAGGATAGGTTTATGGAAGTAAAATTATCCCATTTGGAGGAAGGAAACCTGTAAGGAGACACAGAGCATTTGTAATTAAGTGCACAGGCTCTGAAATTGGACTGTTTGAATTCAAATCCCAACTATGTAAGTGTATAACCTTTGGTAATTTACTTGACCTCCCTAAATCTTGGTGTCCCTTCTGTAAAATGGGTATATTAATGATGTCTTTAATTGTTAATTATTCACATAATAATGATTAATGTTTTGTTGTAGGGATTAAAATGACCAAATACAAAGTGCTCAACACAGTGTTTACCATACATATACTCAATGCCTATTATTTTACCCAAATTAAAAGGAGATATTACACTAAGTTTTTTTTGGGGGGGGGGTGTTGCTGGCTGGCCTGTATGGGGAACCAAACCCTTGACCTTGGTGTTATAACACTGTACTCTAACCAATTGAGCTAACTAGCCAGCCTTCACTTAAAATTTTAGGAGGGTAGATCTCTCACCATTAAAAAAATTAACTCAGAAAAAAATAATAAAATAAAAGGAGATATAGCAGATGGGGGGCAACTACAAAAATAATCCTATAGTTCAGGATGTATTAACAGGAACTGAAGCACAGCCTTGTAACACCAAAGTCAAGAGTTCAGATCCCCATACTGGCCAGCCGCAAACAAAACAAAACAAAACAAACAAACAGAAAAAACAGTAACTGAAGTTGCTACAGGAAGAATTTCCCTATGATGAAGGGTGTGAAGCCCTGAGCAAATTCTAAAAGCTGCTCCTCAGTTTCTTCCCAAGAGAGGTTTTTTATCTCAGGGGTGGTCATTTCTGGAGGCAGGAGCCTGGACAAGATGTCCTGGTGATGGGTAGGTCTGCTGGACTTCCTGAATCTATGACAGTTGATAAACAATGCCCCTTCAGATGCCTTACTGGGCACTACCTAGGGTTTACAACCAGAAGATGGAGTGCCTGCATTTCTAAGAGACTCATTAATAGCTGTTTCCTGGACCTGGGTAAATTTCTCTTTTAAAGGTACCTCTTGCGCCCCAACCCAAATCTCCCCACTGCTTAACATTAACCGTTGCCTCTCTTTTGCTGAGCGGGAGGTGAGCTGCAAAAACTTCCAGAAGGAAGGAAGGAAGGAAGGGAGAGGTGGGGTTGGGTGAGGCAGCAGGGATGGGTTCACCGTGATGGGGGATGGGCCTGGATCTGGGCCTGGATGATCACTAGGGACTCTTTAGGAGGATATATCCTGGCCTGAAGGTAAGCTGGAAGGCCAGGCTACTGGCAAAGAAAGAGTTACTGAGCATCAGCTGAAAGAAAGCCAAGTGGTGAGGGAGGCTCTGGCCGAGAAATTCTTATCTTCAGAAAAGTTTAAGAGTCATTGTCACTTGCAGGGAATTTCCTGGACTATGAACTTTATTGCAGAGAGGACAGAATGGCTGGGTGGGAGGAAGTTAGCCTCAGACTCCACACCCACCCCTCCCATTCCCCCACAGCTGGGTTTGCTGTTTCCCCAAACACGATAGTGTTAAAAACTTAAGCCCTGCTCTAGCCTGGCCGCCTCCTGTGGCTGCGCAACCTTCATCAAGTTTTTATCCTCCCTAAGCCTGGGCTCCCTCATCCATAAAAGGGGATAATAACAGCATTCACTGTATGTTGAATTTAAATATAATTAATGATGAGTCCTGGGGCTAGAGATTTGCCCTGGGAGGACAGAACAGACAACAAAATCTGTCCCAGTTCTTAGGAACTGATTGGAGGAACGAGACCGGCAAACCTCAAAAGAATTGCAGTTGGTTGCCTTGTCTAGCCAGTGGTAAGGAGCAAGAGCAGCAATCTTGAAAACAATTCCCAGTTACCCCCGTGCAGTATATTTTGTCACATTTTTACATTGGTTTTCTCTTCCTGGTTTATTCTGAAAAGTTATTCAAATGAATGTGTGTCCCCAGGGCTCCTGCAGGCTGACAGCAGAAAGTAGCAGTTAGGAAGCACAGTGCGGCAAGCCGGACATTGGGTCAGAACATGTTCTAGGCCTACTGGCAGATACCAGGCGATTGACCATTTGCTTATAAATGTTTAGAGGGGAATGGCAGGAACTAGATCGTGCTGGCTGGAGACTAGGTAGGGATCACTGAATTCAGCAAGAGAGAACAGCATTTACCAGGAGTCCTCTTTGTGTTTAGGAGCCAAGGAAGCCTTCCAGACAGAGGGGGTTTCTCTCTGTAATTTGAGGGAGATTATTGGCTCACGCCAAGATTAGAGGATTTAAAAAGGAGAAAAAGATAAGCACCAAGAAGCATCAAGGTAGAAAAAGCTCTGGGGAGCTTGCAGAGATCCTCTTTTTGGGGCAGTGAAGGGTCAGAGGTGGCAGGGCAGAGAACAATATCCCAAGGAGCAGATGTTGAAGATGGATTAGACCCTGACAACGGATGTGAAATATTGACCCAGCGAAAAGTGCCTGGTGTTTGCACAGGCCAAACCGGTGCAGCAGCTTCCGTGGGAGGAGATGCTGGAAAGTGCCCCAGGTCCAGAGGTCACCCTCCACATTCCTACCCACTCTCCCAGCGCCCAGAACTCAGTCTCCCTAACCAGAGACAGAGCCTCAGGGAGGATTTAGAGGATGCTTGTGTTGGAAGCCAAGGCAGGCATGCATGTGCTTATATGTGCACAGTCTTTTAAAACAAAATTTAGGGATCCAAACCCTTACCTTATTGTGCTGTATTATTATTATTATTATTTTGGCAGCTGGCTGGTAAGGGGATCCAAACCATTGACCTTAGTATTGACCTTAGTGTTATAACACTGTACTCTAACCAACCAAGCTAACCAGCCAACCCTAAAAAAAAAAAATTTTTTTTAAAGCTTGTCTATACATAGAAACAACTGGATGGAAATGTTAACAGTGATTATGTTTGGTTGTTATAACTACTGGATTTTAATTTCCTTTTTTTTTTTTTTGACAGCTGGCTGGTTCAAGGATCTGAACCTGTGCCTTGGTGTTACAAGGCTGTGCTCTAACCAACTAAACTAACCAGCCAGGCCTTAGATTTTAATTTTCTTCTTTATACATTTCAAATGTTCTTTAATAAGCATTTGAAAAGCATGAAGTAGAAATTAGCTTTTAAAAAGAGAGAGGGGTATGGCTGGATAGCTCAGTTGGTTACAGCATGGCCTTTTAACACCAATGTCAAGGGTTTGGATCCCTGTACCTGCCAGCTGCCAAAAAAAAAAAAAAAAAAAAAAAAAAAAGAAAAGAATAAAAAAAGAAAACAAGCTTACTTGAATATCTGCATGTCAACAGTAAGTCCCTAAAATCAAAGGTTTCTTTCCAGCCCTACACTATTAGTACTGTATTTGACACTATTGAATTCATTTTCTGAAGGTGTTTTCTTATTTGGTTTTCAGGTTACCACTTTTCTCCTGGTTTTTTCTTTTCTTGGATGGCTTCTGGTCCCGGTCCCTGCCTAACCCCTGAAGTTGGTGTTATTCAGGGTGTGTCTGTCCTCAAGCCCCCCTTTCTGTCTACTCTCTCCAGGTCAGCTCATGCACTCCCATGGCTTCAGCTCTCGCATCTATGTCAATAACAACTTGCAGCTCCCACCCGCTCTTTGCTGAAATATTTAGGCATTTGCCTACCGACTATCCCTCCTAGCTCCTCAAACTCGACATGCTTAAAACTTAAACTTCCCTCCCTGAAGGCTCCTGTTCCTTCTGTGTTGTCTATCTTTGTTGCCTAGGTCAGAATCCTAGTAATCATCTATTCTTCCCTACCTCTCTGTAGTGGGTTGAATGGTGGGCCGCCTGAAAGAGATGTCCACGTCCTAATCTCCAGAACCTGTGATTATTGCCTTATATGGCTAAAGAGTATTGCTTGATATGACAAAAGATGTGATTAAGTTAATGATTTTGAGGGAAAGAGTTTATTCTGGATTATCTCTAAATCCAATGACAAGTATCCTTAAAAGAGAGACACACAGGGGAGAACACACAGCAAGAAGAGGAGGAGGCACTGTGACCATGGAATATTATACAGATGCTCCTTGACTTATGATGGGGGTTTTGTCCCAATAAACCCATCATTAATTTGAAAATATCTTAAGTCAAAAATGTATTTAATACACTTAACCTACCAAACATCATAGCTTAGCCTAGCCTACCTTAAATGTACTCAGAACACTTACATTAGCCTACAGTTAGGCAAAATTATCTAACACAAGCCTGTTTTATAATAAAGTGTTGAATATCTCATGTAATTTATTGAATATTGTACTGAAAGAGAAAAACAGAATAGTTGTATGGGTATTATGATAAAGTCAGAGAATCATTAAGTCAAACCATCGTTAAGTCAGGGACCATCTGTACTTTCATCTCTCAAATGGTTGCAATTCCCTCATTTCAACATGATCTTTGAAACTGATCCTCTTTTTTTAATCAAGCTTTTAATTTTGAGATTATTGTAGATTCACATGCATTTTTTTTTTTTTTTTTTTTAAGATGACCGGTAAGAGGATCTCAACCCTTGACTTGGTGTTGTCAGCACCACTCTCTCCCAAATGTGCTAACCGGCCATCCCTATATAGGGATATGAACCTTTGGCCTTGGTGTTATCAGCCACACTGTCCCAAGTGAGCCACAAGCCGGCCCCTCACATGCAGTGAGAAATAATACAGAGAGATCTCATGTGTCCTTTATAAAGTTCCCCCCAATGGTAACATCTTGCAGAACTTAAGTATAAGAACCAGGATGTTGACACTGATACAATCCACAAATCTTATTCAGATTTCCCCAGTTTTACTTGTTCTCATTCGTGTATTTAGTTCTATGCAGTTTTATCACACGTGTAGGTTTGTGTATCCACCACCATCAAGATACGAAACAGTTCTGTCGCCACAAGGATCCAGTGCATGGCCCTTTCATAACACGCTGTCCTCCATCCTCGCTCCCCCGGCCTTCACCTAACCCCTGGAAATCACTCTTCTCCATTTCTTTTTTTTTTTTTTTTTTTCCTTTTTGTCTCTTTTCATGACCGGCAATGGATCGCAACCCTCAGTGTCGCGCCCGTACCGGCCCGGGACCGGCAACGGGATCGCAACCCTCGGCGTTGCCCCCTGCACCTCGCTCAGCCAGTGAGCGGGAACCGGTCTGCATGTGGGATCCGAACCCTCGGCGGGAGCGCCGCCGCGCTTCCCAAGCGGCGCACTGTAGCAGTGCGCCACCGGGCCGGCCCCATCACTCTTCTCCATTTCTACAATTTTGAAATTTCAAGAGTTATATAAATGGAATATATGATATGAGGGTACTCCAAAAAGTTCATGGATTCATATTATCTATTTTTCCATGAATTTTTTGAAGTACCCTCACATACAATTTTAAATGCATTTTAAATTTAGCATAATTCCCTGGAGATTTCAACCAAGTTACGGCATGTGTCAATAGTTAGTTCCTTTTTATTACTGAGTAGTGTTCCATCCTGTGCTTTTTTTACAGTGTCCTCCCCAATTTTCTCTACCTAAGGGGGGCCAGTGTACACCTCCTGGCCACAGATGATTGAACAAGGAGTGAGCACTGGTTCACCTAGCAGGGCCAATAAGTCACTTCCTCAAGGAATCTAAGATTGGACTAAAATTTTCATTCTTTCAAAATCTAGCTTTTTTGTGTGTGTGTGGGGGGTGCAGTGGGGTGTAGCTTAAAAACCCAAAACTATTAGCAGCAACCATTTTACATCATGTGGTCCAGGAGGTGGAGAAAGTTGGCCTGTAGTGAAAGAGAAACACTGAACCTGAGGCAGAGAGGCAGGATGAGAGATGGGAAGATGTCTGTTGAGTTGCAGCCCCTAGTGCTGGTAGTCTGCAGCCTGGGATTCTGAGACATTCCTCTATTCTTAGAACCACCATCCTTTCCTCACCCTCACCCCTACCCCTTGTCAGCTCGAATGACTTTGTTAGATGCGACTCTACTAGACTGTGGTCTCTTTTGGAACAGAAACTGATTTCCTTTTATATTCTAGTACTTTTGCTTAAAAGTCCTTTGCATTCTGGGCCGCCTTTTTCCTCACTTCTCCCTCCCCATTTGCAGAGACCCTCAGAATACACTCCCTATGTCTGTGCCATTTCTGTCCCTCCAACTCCTCCAAAGCACACTTCTATAGAAGGCATCATTAACCTGGGCTTTGAAAATACCTTAATTAACACTGAAGTCCCACAGCTCTCTGTTTGCAGGATGATTTCCCTTATCTTTGTAAGTGTCTTTAAATTGCTTTTATGGGTGGTTATCTCCTTTCCCCATCAGATTAGGAGACACTGAAACCTGAGCCTCTCTGCCAGCAGTTTGAGAGTTCCCTGAGGGCACAGAGTATGTCTTCATTAATCTTGTAGATCCCTCAGGGGAAAAACTTGTCTTCTATTTTTGAAATCTGTGCCTGATACTAGCTCTGCACACTGTGGGTGCTCAATAAATGGTGATTGACTGAGTAAACAATGAACTTAGTACCCTGGAGTGTCATAATCTTTCATTCCACAGGGAGAAAGTAATAACATTATGCAGAGCAGGCTGGATCTCTTAATGTGATTACCTGGGATTTGTGGGCCAGTGACTCTTTCCCCCAACTTTATTGGGTACATTCATCTCCACAGATAGATATTACCAAACAGAGACCACTAATGCTTCTGGCCAAATGGTGGGCTACTGTTAGTCGTCCTGACCTTGTTAATCTTGATCCTATTGCAAATGAAGCTGCTGCCTCCAGCACCAAATAAGGGGAGAACCCAACACAGTTGTGGCACTGGTTTTACTGAGAAAAATGCAATCTGCCCATGCTCAACAGTGTTGAACTTCCTCTGCATCTGTATTTGACACATCCCCCATGAGCTAATGTATGACCATAGTAAGTTTTTTTTTACATTTAAAAAATATGACCATTTGAGATATAATTCACATAACATAAAATGCATCCATTTAGTGTTCAATTCAATGGTTTTTAGTATATTCACAGAGCTGTGCAACAATCTCCACAATCAATTTTATAACATTTTTTTTTACCCCAAAAAGAAACTCCATATCCATTAGCAGTCACTCCCATTTCCTCCTCCCAACTTCCAGCTGTAGGAAACTGTTAATCTCTTTTGTTTCTGTATATTTGCCTGTTCTGGACAAATGGTACCATACACTATGTGGTCTTTTGTGACTGGCTTCTTTTGCTTAGCATGTTTTCAAGGCTCATCCTTATTGTGACATTTCAGTATTTCATGCCTTTTTATTGCCCAATAATATTCCATTATATGGACATACCATGTTTTATTTACCATCAGTTGATGGACATTTGGGTTGTTTGCTCTTTTAGCAATTTATTTCTCCATGTTTCAACTTATCTATAAAAATGAGAGTTATAGCTGCCTTGTCTGTCTTAGAGAATTATGGAAGGTACACAGGGAATATATGAAATATATTCTAAGCTATAAAGTACTACATGAGTGTAAAGACATTTTAATATTTATATGAGATCAGCAAAGGAAAGCACTGGGGTCAGTGTAACTTCCCTGAGCTTATGGCCTATCATTGGTTAACTCAGGGCAATTAGGTATCTCTTTAGGTTTCATCTTTATGTACAGTCCATTCTGGTTTTTTCTAGGTAATGGACTGCATCTCTTATCCCTGACCTATCATCTCATCCACATTTGTTGCTAGGAGACCAGGTTAGAGTATGTTTAGCTCAGTACAATCCATTGCCACTGCAGAAAATCACTCAAATCACAGAAGGGTGATATTTGAACATCAAGGCAGTCATATTTCATCCAAATTTTTAGCAAGACCAGGGAAAAAGGGCTGAAGCTATAGGTGTTAAGGGCCTAGGTTTACCAAATATCTTGCCGACTTTCCTTTTTCTGATTTTAAGTTAACTTTCACACTCGCATGTGCCAGGGTGACTTTTTTCTCCTACTGCCCAACAAGTAAGTGTGCTAAGGTAATACAAAAACATTTTAATATTATACTGAGAAAATGAATTAGGAAGAAAAACCTGTTGCTGGAATAGATACAAAGATTCAAAAATCCAACTTATAAATATATACTATTTGACCCCATCACTTTCTACTATTTTTTGCACGTGTTTTTAGCTATAAAATGTGTGGGTGCTAGGGGGATGGAGGGAGAAGTCTGGGATGGGCAGTGGATTATATAAGAATGATTGTTTCCTTTATGCTAGTAGTTGCCTAGAGCATAATTTCCCCCTTCAAAGCTTGGTAAGAGCAGCTGGGGATAATGAACAGTGGTTAAAGATGCTTTGTTTTACACCCAGCAAAAAAGGATCATTAACACCTCAACTGTTTTTTTCTACCAAGCCTATGGAAGGGCTCCTGCTGCTGTTGGTAATCATGGTAACCCTCAGGGTAGCAGGGGCAAAGGGGTGGGTAATTCACCAGAAAATGGTATTCACTGATTTGGATTATGTGCATCACTGCTCCTCTCCATTCATGTGCTTAATTAAGAGCTGACTAGTGCAAAATAAATGAAACTGCAATTCTTCACTGGAACTGTCTGGGGAGCAACAGAAATTTTGCAGGGAGAAAGGGTATGCACCAGAAAAACTACCTTGGGAAATTACCATCTCCCCATTATATCTGTATTCTAGAGTTAGTGTTAATGTCACATCTGATTCTTAAGAGGCAAAAGGCTTATGAGTCCAAGAGACATCTTATTGAAATGGTGATAGGAGGAGTAGTATAGTTTCATCTTCATTTTATCAAGGGTGAATTCAAAGCAAGGAACTGTGACTAGGACAACACAGTTAGTCTAGGGCATAACTCCAGTCACATCAGGGAAACCCCAGTAGGAACGCAGAGCTGTAGTTACTCTACCTTATTCATGACATCATGTTTCATATCATTCAAAAGTTTTTGTGAAAGTCTCTATAGTGACCAGCAAGTTGACTGCCTGGGAGTCGTGTCCATTTTATTCGGTCTCCAAGGGGAGAGAAAATGGAATTGCTTTCTTATATTTCATTTAGGCAAATCTGGATGGAGGGTACTGAACTTAGTTCACAAAGGGTACCAAAATCCACACTGCTCCTTTTTAAAGAATACATGGAAAGTTAAAGCAAGAAGTCAGGGCCCCAGATTTCTTAAACTAACACTTCATCACCTTCCTCCCCACCTCAGGATAACTGCTAGGACACTCTTTTGTTGAATGGTTAAGACAGGTAAAGAGAAATCATTGGTGGGATCTGCCATTCCCATAATCTTTTTGACACACTTTTCCCACAAGCTTAAAAATAAAAGACCATAAACTGAAGGTTTATTTTAAATGACCTAAATCCCTGAAATAGAAAAGTAATTTATTTTTAGCATTAGATTAACAATAGTTGTCTCATTATTCTGACATCCATATTCAAACTCACCTGCTCAGAAAGTTGCAAACCCATCTAACAACTCTTACTAACCATTCAGAAAGGACTTACAACAATAAAGTTATCTGCATAGTGAAGATTAAAGAGTGGAAAATGCCAATCAGAGGTATCCAGAAGAAGGTTTTCTGTGATTGAAATAATAGTTCCTGTCCATGGTTCAGGAATAAGATGCTTCTTTTGGAAGCTGAGAAATGAAGATGAGAACCTTTGGTATCCAAACTGGATGTCTGAATTCTCTGCTGTGCCATTTTTGGCTGGTCTAATGCAATCAGTTGGAGAAACAGGCCTGAGGAGGAGGAAGAAAGTCTCAGACTTTGGCATCTCCAGCCTCAGGGTTAGGATTTAGGATTAAGTGCAAATACACTCAAGGCCTGATCTTGAATGGCAATGAAACAACTTGGAAAACTAATCACTTAGTATCACTTAGGCCTGTAATGAATAGCTAGGTCAGTTCCATCTGAGGGTCCTTGTTCTGGAGACCCTTGAAAGAATGGGCATTATAGGTGAGAGGCTGAAACAGAGTTATGTGACTTAAAGGGAGTAACTCACAAAGATGGAAGTAGAAGCCCACAACACTATCCTTCAGATAATCGATATGACTCCACCTTTAAGGGCAGTAGGGCTGAATAAATCCCTAATAACTTCAGGTTAGGTAGGATCTTAACTTCTATAACTCATAGAAGCTATAGGTTCTACTACTTAGAATCTAGGTACAGCATAGATCCAAGAAGCTGGGACACTTATAGAGAGTGGCAGAATACATGGTCTTCAAAGATCTGCTTCTCTTTTGCTGGGAAGATCTTGTCACAAATTGGACAATTCAAACAAAGGGTCTGCATGTGCTGCTGCTCCGAGGTGTGATCACAAATATCACCAAACTCTGGTTTACAAGTGGGGTATTTCTTGATGGTGAGCTGGGAAAAAGAACAAAGAGGTTAGTATGAATGTAAGCTATAGGGGGCACAGACATGTTCACTTTGTTTTCCACTTGTCAAGTAAAAAGCCATAGCTACACTAATTGTCTGGTTGGGTTTATTGTCAGAATCCTGCCGACTATGCCAGTTGTCGGGTTAGGGCATAGGGCTATTGTTGGACTCCTGCCACCATAGCCAATTGTAAAGCTACATGACTACGCCGATTATATGGCTAGGCAATTCATAACTAAAGCCAAAATGTTTCGTTATTTTAGTTACGCTAAGTTTCCGATTTGTATTGTCGGGGTTAGGGCCCACAGACCCTTCAAACCCATTGTACAGACTGGGTCACAGACCCCTCACATGCCAGGCTGGGTCACCAGACCCCTCACATACAAGTCCACACTAGGTAATTGGGAAAGATCCTGAGAGCCATTGGCATACGACACGAGCTCAGTCCTCAGCTTCCTCTGCAGCAGCAGAAGTGGCGGCGGCAGTGGCCTCTCAGAGGGTCCTGGGGGCCCTGGCAGCAATAGCTTGCAGCAACAGCCTCCAGCAGCAGTAGCGGCCTCCCCATGGCCCACCTGGGGTATCCCAGGGGTGGGAGGTGCTGTGGATTAGAGCCATTGATCCTTTACACTTAAGTCCATAACCCAGGATACCTGGGTGCACATGTGCAATTACATTAGATAATAAACAAGGAACACCTGGGCACACGTGCATATTTACATCAAATGCTCAGCAAGATTCTGAACATCTGAGGGGCCCTGACAGTTTTCCTATATTTTCCCTACTCCACTGTATCCTCAGCACCTAGCCTAATGATTGGCACATGGTAGGAGATCAAAAAATAGTGGATGAATGAACAGATTCATATTGAACAGATACTCGCTGGGGCTTTCTAGCCCCAGGACTGAAAGAGCCTAATATTCTTGAGGCAGTCAACATAGCCTCTAGCCTGCAATGGACACTGGACATGCCTTGTTTGGCTAGCTGCCTAGTTCACATCTCCTCCCTAGTCATGCTACCAAACTCAACTCACAGGTGGAGATCTTCTGCAGAATGCTGATGGACGAACTGTGGTTTCTTCTCCCTACCTCAACAGGCTGGCTCAGCCTCAGGCCCAGAACAAATTGACCCAGCTGACCTCTAGAGTTATCAAAATGAACCAGTTTCCCTATGATTCTCCCATGAACTGGAGCAGGAAGGGAAACTTTCCCAATGATTTGATGTGGGCAGTCTCATAAATCAAATACTTACCAGGTTGGAGGCAGAACTTTCTTGGATACCTGAGGAGAATAAAAAAGATTTTGTTCAATGGAAAAAATATCATCCCTAGATTCTCCAACTGCGTTCTAGTAGATATTTTCTGTAACCCTTATTGTTCCCTTTCTCCACTGCCTCCAATTCTTTCTCTCTCATATATACCATTTACTCCTGATAGAGGGGATCTATGTCAATGATAAGGAGAAAAGAGGAGAAAATAGTAAAATAGTATTTTCAGTAACCATGTACATACATGTTACATAATCAGAAAGAACAATAAGCCTATTTTCAGTGGAGAAAACAAATGAGATTTTAATAAAAATAGTAACAACAAAACAGTCTGAGAATAGATTTTAAGACTGCTTTCATGCAGTTATTTTTCAAATTAAATGCTTAAAATATATATATATATATATTTTTTTTTTCCCTCCGTATATAAAGATGACCAGTAAGGGGATCTTAACCCTTGACTTGGTATTGTCAGCACCATGCCCTCCTAAGTGAACCAACTGGTCATCCCCACATAGGGATCTGAACCCAGGGCCTTGGTGTTATCAGCACCACACTCTCCCAAGTGAGCCTTGGGCTGGCCCTTAAATGCTTAAAAAAAATATATATATATATTTTGTCCTTTTTGAGACCGGCCACACCGCACTCAGCCAGTGAGCACTGTGAGCACACCAGTCATCCCTATATAGGATCCGAACCCACGGCGGGAGCGCTGCTGTGCTCCCAGCGCCACACTCTCCCGAGTGTGCCACGGGCTCGGCCCTTAAAAATATTTTTAAAGAGGGCCGGCCCATAGCACACCAGTCATCCCTATATAGGATCCGAACCCACGGCGGGAGCGCTGCTGTGCTCCCAGCACCACACTCTCCCGAGTGTGCCACGGGCTCGGCCCTTAAAAATATTTTTAAAGAGGGCCGGCCCATAGCTCACTCGGGAGAGTGTGGTGCTGATAACACCAAGGCCCCAGGTTTGGATCCCTATATAGGGAT